>NW_006400086.1:1946131-1958894 GCF_000299155.1 Elephantulus edwardii
GAATACGCCATCCCCTTTTCCTTATGAATCAGGGTGAAGTCTCTCTCAGGGAGGAGTGATAGGGAATGTCAAGGGACACACTGACAAAGGAGATTAATCAGAACTGGTTTTGACAAGCACTGTGGCAATTGGACAATTAAAACAGACATGGTGGGGGAAAGAAAAATGAACTGGGGAGGAGGGTGGAGAAAACTGTGCAACAATGAATGAACGGAAACCCAAAATCTCTGTAAATGTTCATTAAAACTAATGAAATTTAATAAAAAAAAAAGGATGTATGGAGGCAAGGATTCTGCGGCTTTGTCTGACATACTTTGGACATGTTGTAAGGAGGGACCGGTCTTTGGAGAGGGGCATCATGCTTTGGAGGGTGGAGGGACAGCGCAGGAGGGGAAGGCCTTCTATGAGGTGGATTAATTCAGTGACTGGGGTAATTGGGATGTGTATATCTGACACAGTGTGATTGGCACAGGACAGAACAAACTTTAGGGGTGTTGTACATGGGGTCGCTATGGGTTGCAGGTGACTGGACGGCACATATCAACAACAACATCATCATGGCAATGACATGGAAGAAGCAGCCTACCTCACAGGTGGTGGTGGTGGTTATTGTTTTTATCTGATGCTGTTGAGTCTAGTATGACTCATCACAACCCTGTGAACAACAAATTTGAACCCTGTCCTATCTTGTGCGAACGTCGTAATCTCTGACACGAACCCACTGCTGTAGTCACTGTGTCAATATACCTGGTTGAGAGTCTTGCTCTCATTCAACGTCTCTACTTTTCTAAGTATGATGTTCCTCTCAAAGGAATAGCCTCTCCTAGCATCATGCCCAAAGTATGTGAGATGAAGCTTCACTATCCTTGCCTCCAGGGCTGCACCTTTTCCAAGATGTATCTGTTTGTTCTTTTGGCAGTCCATGGGATATTGATTACTCTTCACCAATACCACAGTTGAAAGGTATGAATTTTTTTTTTTTACCCCCTGACATTCTGATTCATTGTCCAGCTCTCAGTGGCATGTCAAGTGATTGAAAATGTCATGATCTGAATCAAGCACACCTTAGTCCTCAAACTAACATAATTGATCCTCAGTTATTTGGAGAGGTCCTTGACTGCAGACTTTTCCCATACAGTGTCTCCTGACTGCTAGTACCAAATGTATTGATTACAAGATAAAGTTGTTGACAGTGTCAATCTTTTCTCTATATATTATGATGTTACCTATATAATAGTCCATGGAGAATTTTTTCCTTGATGTTGAGATTTAATCCCCATTGAAAGCAATATTATCTGATCTTCTGAAGCTAGCACATTAAGTCCAACTCACTTTCACCAAAGAAATATGGGAAGTCTCCCATGAGATTTATAGTCTCTGAAAACCCACTGGACCGTTAGCTGTCAGTTGCTTGTGGCTCAACTGTAATGGCAATTTTTTTTTAAAAATAATAGTTTTCTATTCATTTAGTTTTACTGTTCTCTATATTCTTTGTTTAAATATAACTGAACCTTTGGTAACATAGGAATAACTTTTTTTTTTCTCCAATCGGGGATCACAGTACTTAAATGAAAGAGAGTCAGTATCTTCTGAGTTAATCTGTTATTTAGCTGAAAGGTGACCGTAGGTTCTTACATCAGTTCAAGATGCAAAAGATTATCTCAAGACAATAGTACTAGTAGTAGCTGGCCATCATCAAGGTTATGGGTTTCAAGGTAGATGATAGCAAGATGTGTCTGGGGACAAAATGAAAGATAAGTGGCAAGTTACTGGTATAAAGTGTTATTCAGCCAAGTATGATTCGTAGCAAACCTATGAACTACAGATCTGAACCTTGTACTATCTTGTCAATCTCACAATCTCTGGCACACTCAAGCCCACTGTTGCAATCATTGTGTCAATCCACCTGGTTTAGGGTCCATAGATGAGTCTCTAATCCTCTTAACCTTTGGTAGCAAGATGCATCTAGGGATTAAACAAAAGATAAGTACCCTGATGTTGTTATGTGCCTTCAAGTTGACTCCTACTCATAGTGATCCTATGCACAACAGCTCTGAACCCTTCTCTATTCTGAGCCAGTCTGCCTCTGACACACCTACCCCCATTAGTCTCATTCGCCCACTTATTGTATCAGTCATCTCATCTCATCTCATCTCATCTCATCTCATCTCATCTCAGAGGTCTTCTCCTGAACTAACCCTACACTCTAAGCATAATGTCCTTCTCCAAGGACTGATCCCTCCTGGCAACATACCCAAAATATGTGAGATATAGGTTCAATATCCTTGCCTCCAAGGAGCAATATAGTTTTACGCCCTCTAGGATAAACCTGTTTGTTCTCTTTGCCTTCCTTGGCATGATCAATACTCTTCTCCAGCACCATAACTCAAAGACACCAGTTCTTCTTCTGTCATCCTTGGTCATTGTCCAGCTCTCTGATCCATAGCAAGTAATTGTAAAGACCATGGCCTGGACCATAGTCTCTAGACTGACATCATTGCTATTCAGCACTCTGGAGAAGTCCCTGACAGCAGATTTTTCTAATGTGATTAGTTTTTTATTTCCTTACTGGTGGTGCCAAGTGTAGTCATAATCCAATAGTAATTAAATTTTATAAAACACAATTTGTAGGAATGATTGTATGAAACAATGTCAATAAAGGAAAGTGTGTGGGGGAATCTGCATAATAAAGTTGTCAATTTTTAATTTTTTAAATTTTTTTAAAGAAGATCCTTTTATTCTTAGAAGTATTCTTCTTAAGTGTATTTATTTCTTTTTTATTTTATTATTTTGTGTTTGTGTGTGCCATCAAATCAGATCTGACTGGTACAGGAGGAGATTGTTCCTCCTTCTCCAGAAGATCATCTGGTGGATTTGAACTGTGCACCTCTGGGATTGTAGTACACCTTCTTGCCACTAGGCCACTAGAGCTCGCCCATTTTTTATTTATTTATTTTTTTAAAAAAAAGACTATTGATCATGGAACTAAGCAAGCTGAAATTGTTAACAACCTGAATCTCTTCTCCATCTATCATGGTGCTGCCAATAGGTCCAGTAGTGAGAATCTTTGTCTTCTTGATATTGAACTTCAATCCATATTGCACAATATAGTCCTTGATCTTCGGCAGGAAACACTTCATGTCCTCCTTAGTTTTGACAAGCAAGTTTGTATCATCTGCATAACATAAGCTGTTGACGACTCTTCCTCCAAGCCTGATGCCACACTCCTCTTTATAAAGTCCAGCCTCCCAAATTATCTATTCTGCACATAGATTTAAAAGCTATGGAGAGAGGATGCATCCCTGATATGCTCTTTTCCTTATTTTGAAACATGCATGATTCCTTGCTCTCTTCTGATGACTGCTTTTTAGTCCAAGTATAGGTTTTGCATGAACACAGTAAAGTGTTCTGGGATCCCCATCCTTCTTAATGTTCACCACAATTTAGTCAATGAAACACAAACAGACTTTCCTCTTGTACTTTCTGCTTTCAGCCAAGATTGATCTCTTGTTGATTATGATGTTCCCAGTGCTATGCCTTTTCCAAATCTATCTTGTATTTCTGGCAGTTCTCTGTCAATGTACTGTTCCAGTTGTTTTTGGATGATCTTCAGCTGGATTTTACTTTCTTGTCATATTTGTGATTTTTTTTTATAATTTCCACATTCTGGTCACCTTTTTCCAGAATGGGAATAAATATGGATTTCTTCCAATCAGTTGGCCAGATGGTTTTCCTCCAGACAACATGGAGGGTTGCATTTGTTTGTTGAAATATGCCAATCAATATTCCATCAATTCCAAGATAAGTACCTAGCATGGGGCAATATATGATAATTTTATGAACCAGGGCACACTGAAGAAAAATTACCACTCCCAAGTACTGAAGAACAATGATGTCACTCTGGTTACTAAGGTGCATCTGATACAGGTGTATCACTTGTTATGCATCAGAGAGTTGGACAATGACTAGGGAGGATAGAAGGAAAATTGATGCCTTTGAGCTGTGGTGCTGGAGAAGAGTATTGAATGTACCACGGACTGCCAAGAAAACAAACAGATTCATCCCGGAGAGCTACTCCTTGGAGACAAGGATTCTGGGGCGTCGTCTGACATATTTTGTACATGTTGTAAGGAGAGACTGGTCCTTGGAGAGGGACATCATGCTTGGGAGGGTGGAGGGACAGCGCAGGAGGGGAAGGCTCTCTATAAACTGGATTGATTCAGCGACTGGGGTAATCGGGATCGGTGTGTCGGAGACAGTGCGATTGGCACAGGGTGGAGGAGGGTTTAGGTCTGTTGTACATGGGGTCACTATGAGTCTCAAGTGACTCAACGGCACACAACAACAACAACAACAACAACAACAAAAGGGAAATGAAAATGTTCTCAATATTTTGGCAACATTTGGCCTTTTGTTGTTGCTGCTGTTTTTCTATGCAGTTGAGTAGGGGGCAACTTGTAGTAGACCTTTCAGCAGATTATTATACTGTAAATAACATGGGAACAAATTGTTCATTTTTCTTATGTGGGGCAGCGGTTAGATTCAAACTTTGGTTGATAGTGCAACTCCTTATCCACTCCCCCAGAGCAAGCTTTCAGAAGCTGTGTTTTCATGGGAGGACATTGCCCATATTTCTCCCTAGGAGCAGCTTATCAATTTGAAACGCCTGACTCTAGGTTGCCAGTGCAAGTCCTTACCCACAAGGCCACCAGAACTCCCTAGTGGGGAGTTCTATATTTAGAGATGACTGTGCAAATTACTCCTTTCACCACCTTTTCTAAAAATGTTATTAGTGCAAGATGCAATACAAAGAAAACACAATCTTGTTCAAGTCTGAAACACAATCTGGGTGTTTCTAAGCTGAGTAGTACAAATTTTTTCAACATAGAGGACCATTTATTTTTTTATTGCATTTAGAGTGAATGTTTACAAAACATATAGATGTTTCACTCCAACATTCATACATTGTTTCTTAATGTTAACTATAATACCCGCAGTGCCTGATTATCCTCTTATTGTGGAATGCCTTTCTCTTCACCCATGGAGAGTTCTTTCTTAATACTTCTATACTTCCATACCCACTGCTATGCTGTTTATGGGATAAATAAGGCATGTGTACATGGCTTTCACCCCAAATCTGTCATCCAAATTTTAAAAGTAAATGAATTTCTGCCATGCTGTTCTGTGAGGATTAGCTAGTTGAAAATATGAAAAAAAAATGCAAGATATTCTAGCTGAAGCTGAGAAAACTTGATACTAGCAGCAGGCAATAAGAAAAAAAAAAGGACTAAGGAAATACCTTTCTTGGATTTATACCAGGAAAAACTGGGTTGAAACTTTGCCAAATAATATGGAAGTCCTTTTCTTGGGGGAAAAATATTATGGTGAAATCTACACAAGGAAACATTCATCACATCAATAATTTCAATAGGTCAAATTCAATAACACTGATTACATTATACAAGTTGTGCAACCATTTTCATTATCTTCCAAATCATTCCATCACAGTTAGCATGAACTCTATGCCTCCAAAGGAAAAACTTTCCTTCCCTCACCTTTGGTAATCTCTGATTACCAAAATCTTTGAATTATGTCGTACAATATTTGTGCTTTGCCACTGACTTAGTTTGCTTAGCATCATATTTTCGAGCTTCATCCATGTTGTGGTGTACATCTGGGCATCGTTTATCTTTATGACTAATTAGTATCCCATTGTGTGTATACATCACATTTTATTCATGCATCTGCTTGTGGACATTTTGGGGTTTTTTGAGGGTTTTTTGCTATTATGGACAGTCTTACAAAGCACATTAAGTTTTGATTGCTACATTCACTGGTGGTGGTGGTTGTTGCTATTGTTGATTGTTGTCGAGTTGATGACAACTCATAGAGACCCTATGAACAAGAGACCTGAAGTCTTTCTATAAATATCGTTATTTCTCCAAGTTCATAGAGTTTCCATAGGCATGTGGTTTAGGACGTGGATGCCACTCCTGCTTCCAAACCTGTCTTAAACTGGGAGCTCCACCAAACACTGTCTACCATAAGCAACTGTTATGGCATTTAACACGCAAAAGGCACAAGACTCAGCATCACGGCAAACCCAGATTACCTCAGTATGGCAAACTGACAGAAGTGTTGTATGATTTAGAAATATGTTCCTCCAAGATATAGCATTAGCCCCAAGGACTGCAGGCCCAAGGGCCCAACTGAAATGAAAAACCAAGGCACTCCATGAAGTCCTTCATTCCACACTCCTTCACAACCAAACATTCCCACTGGCTCTCACCAAAGCAGAAGCACCCATCTTAGAGGATTTGGCTGCTTCTTCAATCTCCACTTCTGGCTAGACACCCATAATTGAGATTGCTGGGCTATAAAGTAATCCTGTGGTCAAAATTTTCTCAAACTGACAAATTGCTTACTATGGAAGACAAATAATTTTCCATGTTTTACATTCTAATCAGCAATATGGGAAGTTTCCAATTTCTCCAGAATATCACCAACACCTAATGTTTTAAAATTTAAGTTAAATTTTTATTCCTTTCTAAGAAAAGTGGGATGATATATATGTGGTTTTAATTTTCATCCTGTTAACAGCTTACTGAGATGATCTTTTCAATCAGTTGCTATGCTGCAGTGAGCTGAATAATAGATAAGGATGACAGAAGAATTGATACCTTTGAGCTCTGGTGTTGGAATAGTCTTGAATATCCCTTGGACTGTCAAAATAACAAACAGATATGTCTTGGAGAGGGTACAATCAGAGTGCTCGTTGGAGGTAGAAGAGACAGATGATTCCTTGGAGAGGGACATCATAGTTGCAAAGTTGGAGGGTCAGTGAAAGAAAGGAAGACCTTCAACCAGATAGACTGTTACAGTGACTGCAGCAAGGATCTCACTTCTAAGAGACGTAGAGATGGCACAGGATAGGTCAGAGTTCAGATCGGTTGTTGATAGAGTTTCTGAGTCATACTCAACTCGACAGCACCTAATAATAACAATTGCTAATGATGTTAAGAATCTTTTAACGAATTTATTTATCATTTTAATATCTTATTGAAATATCTGTTATGTACTTTGTCATTTTTTTATTGTGCTGTTTGTCCTGTTTTGTTGTTAAATGAAGTTACTTCTTTTTTAAACTTTTTTTTAAAATTTTGTTAAAAACTTACAGGAAAAAATAGATTTACACTAAAAAAATCATACACAATTTGTTTTCTGATATTAATTGCAATCACTATATTTCCCATTTCCATTCATTCTTCTTTCTCATAATTTCATACCTCCAGAGCTTTATTTCTGGATGAATGCTGCCTATTTGATCTGAATCTCTGGAGAAAGCTCAGTTTCAGACTTGAAGGATGTCTAAGTGTCATAGTCTCAGGGTTTTTACATGTCTCTTTCAGCTCAGTAAGCCTGATCTCTTTATTATTTTGAATTTTGTTCCATATTGTCTCTCACTTAATCCAGGAATTCATATTGTGATCTGTTCAGAGCAGTCAGTTGGACATTCTCTAGTTCTTCTGCTCTCAGGGTCATAAAAACTGGTGTTTCCATGGTTCATTAATAAGGTGAACTAATTATTTTCTTCAAACAAAAACTGAAACTCATTACCATTGTGTTAGAAACATCACTCATCACTGGCCCTAAATTGGATTGTGGTTAGGTGCCTTTAAGATGATTTGAACTCAGAACAACCCTGTGTATCACAGACGAACACCTTGCCTGAATCTCTGCTCTCCTTAAAATCTCCGTTAGGTTTAAGTCCAATGTTGAACTCACCATGACAATCCATCTCCTTGAGGATCTTCCTCTCCTTTTCTGGCACTCTACTTTTCTGAGCATGATGTCTTTTCTCCTTCCTAATACATGTTAAAAGTATGTGTGATGAAAGAAGGGGGGGAAAGTATGTGAGATGAAGTTTCACCATTCTTGTTTCTAAGTGTCACACTGACTGCATTTCTTCTAAGATAAATACGTTTGTTCATTTGGCAATCCATGGTTTATTTTAAATTCTTCACCATACTTCAATTCAAAACCACTGATTCTTCTTCAGTTTTCTTATTCACTGCCTAACTTTCAAGTGTATGAAGCAATTGAATATGGAAGACTAGGGGTGGTAGAGGGAATTTTTGTCTGATTTTGTGCAAAAGGAAAGTTTTGAGTCTCTATCCATTGACCATAAGTTGGCTTTTCATTTTGTGTATATGTGCTTCATTATGTTGAAGAATTTTCCTGTTTTAAACTTAAGAAGATAGTAATAAATTACAGGGCAACTTCAATTAGTAAAGTTATTTACCAAAATAAAATAAGAAAATAATAAAGTCTCAGTAAACACTAAATCAACAAATTGAAGCAAATGATAAGAAAATTTAGAAACCATAAGGACCATATAAACACATATCCCCCCCAAAAAATGAAATAATATTGTTAAGTTCATACTATTGGTCATTATCAGACCTGGACAACTGACTGGAAGAGAGATCTATGTCTATTCCTATTTTGAAAAAGAGATAATAAGAAAGAATGTGGGACTCTTCAAACAATAGCATTAATATTATATGCGAGTAAAATCTGATTGAACATTATTCAGAAATGGCTGGAAGAGATACTCACAAGTAGCTTCCAGACATTTAAGCTGCTTTCAGAAGAGGTTGGGACATGAGGGATATCATTACTCTGTCAGTTGGATCTTGGTTGAAAGCTGAGACTACCAGAAGGATATCTATCTGTGTTTTATTGGTTATGCAAAGGCATTTGACTGTGTAAATCACAAGAAATTATGACTAATATTGAGAAGAATGAGAATCACAGAACATTTAATTGTTCTCATGTAAAACTTTTACATAGATTAAGAAGTGATTGTTCAAATAACAAGTTAGTACTGCATGGTTTAAACTCAGGAAAGATGAACATCAAGATTGTATCCATATTTCATACTTATTCAATTAGCAACATCACAATAGATGAAGAGGAGGTTGAATTTGTTAATAATTTCAGTTTACTCTGCTCCAAAATCAACACTGTTGGCACCAGAAGTCAGGAAATTAAAAAAAAATTAATTACACAGGAGATGTCTGCTGTCAGGGACTTCTCCAAATTGTAAAAGAGCAGCGATGTCATTCTAGAAATTAAGGTGTGCCTTATCCAGGCCATGGTCTTCTTAATTATTTGCTACGCATTAGAGAAATGTACAGTGATTAAGGATGACAGAAGAAGAATTTGAGTTGTGGTGTTGGAGAAGAATATTGAACATACCATGGACTGCCAAAAGAACAAACAGGTCTATCTTGGAGAGGGTGAAACCAAGTTTCTCCTTGGATGTAAGGATTTCGTAGCTCCATCTGATATTCTTAAGGCATGTGGCCAGAAGGGACAGTCCTTGGAGAAGGACATCATGCTTGGAAGGGTGGAGGGACAGCATAGGAGAGGAAGACCTCAGATGAGATGAATTGACACAGTGGGTTAATAAGGGTAGGTGTGTTGGAGTCAGTGAGACTGGCTCAGAAAAGTGCAGGGTTCAGAGTCGTTGTACATAAGGTCACTATGAGTTACAGGCAACTCGATGGCAAATACCAACAATAACATTCAATCTTTATAAATTTAAGGATGAGATTTCTAAAATAAATAATAAAAAAGGAAGAACTGACTCAGCATTATTTAAACTGAAAAAAGAAAAAATCAAGCTTTGAGTTACAATATTGAGAGATGCTATGGGCAAGAGCTTGAATGATCCAGGAAGCACCAAAAGAAAATGGAAGGGTATGTTCCTAGCTGAGTCATATGGAATCTCTATACACACAATACAACTGCAGTTTTCCTACCTCCACCCTATGATTCTCATTTTCATTAATCCTTCTATTCTCTTCCTTTCTACCTTCTGGACCTTATTGTTGGGAAAATGCTGCCTTTTTGACCTTATATGGGTTTGTTTTTCTAAGGAATGAGTGTATCTCTAGAGTTACGGTTCATCTTAGAAGTCTCTCTATTGTTTAATGAAGTTTTATTTTATTTTCTTCTTCCAGGTTCTGTGGGCAACTAAAGTTTCCATCAATCTTTATCAGAGCAGTAATTCTTACCTTTTATAATGTTTTTAGAATTTATTTCATATTTTATACTAGTATATCCAGAATCTTGATTGTGATCTCTTTTAGTCAATGGTTCCTTAGTCTCACAGTCATGAAGTGCTATTTTCATGGCCCTTTAGACCTTTAGAGTTTCTGTACATAATTACTTTTCTTCCCTCTGGACAAGGAGAGACGAATAATTTCACCATAAATTACAAGTTTTTAAGACTTCAGTCATTATTCACCAAAGTAGGATATAGAACATTGTCTTTGTGACCAATGTTATCTCAATTGACTTTGATATCCCTCTATCCCTCATCCCAAGCCCCCAAGACAAGCATCTTGTTCTTTTAGGGTTTATAGTTATAACTAAGAGGTTCATAACGCTTTGCAATCCATTGATTCTGCAATGTAAGTGGCTATATTAACAGCATATTCTAATGTGAATGTAGAAATAGTACTTCAATGCTTATATATGGCCATGGGTGTAATACTGCTAACCTCTCAATATCTCTCTTTATTACCTGTCTGCCTTTATATCTACCTATAGAATGTTTATTATGCTGATATTACAGGATTGTGTTTAAAATTGCTTTTAACATTTTTGTCTCTATTTCTTGTGTACCTCTCTGTGTCTTCTCTTTCTTTAATGGTGTTGTTCTGCTCATTGCCTTATTACGTATTGTCTTTCCTTTTAACCAACTTAGTATGTCTATTATCTATTTATTAATTTTTTTCTCCTTGCTCCCTCTCTTTCCCTTCCTGGTAGGAATCCAAGAATTATTATTTTCTGCATGCAAACATTTCTTGATCATTTTATTATAGTGGACTCATATAATATTCATCTTTTTGTGGCTGATTTATTTCACTCTTCATAATCTCTAGATTCACCTATGTGCTGCTCTTTTTTAAAAATTATTTTTTATTAGTGTTGCATAATGGTATCTATTATTATAGTCTTTCTGTTCATTTATTGATGAAAACTTGGATTCCTAACATCTATTTGTGTTAATGAATAATATGACAATAAACATGGGTGTGCATGTCTCTGTTCATACTACAGTTATTTCTTTATGATTGTGATGTTAAGGGTGTTTTGATCAAAATTACTTTCCTCACTCGGCTCCACAGTCAACACTCTTGGCACCAGCAGTCAGGATACGCTTTTTGATTTCCTGACATAACAACAACAACAAACATCAATGACTTTCCTAGTCAATCACTTTGTCTTTGACATGTGGATCAGCAACAGTATGCGAATAGAGTGTGATGGCCTATCTACAAGGAATTTGTTTAGTCTTACCCCTAAATTGAGCAAATTCAGCAGCAGATTTGGGGACTCTCACCACCAGCAAATAAACAGAGAACACAGAGTACTTGTCCTTCAGGGCCAAAAATTCTTGTGCCACTCAGAAATGGAGGCTACCATGAGGTCTCCCTGACCATGGGATTGCTACACAGCAGTGTAGTAGGATTTGAAATCAGGGAGTGAGGTGCCTCCTACTTTATTTCTCTTTATAAGGAGTGCTTTGCTTATTTGGGGCCTCTTTCCATTCCAAATAAAATTGGAAATTGCCTGTTTCGTCTCATTGAAGAACGCAATTTATGTTTGCATTGGGATTGCATTGAACGTATAAATTGCCTTTGGTAGGATTGTCATTATCACAATTTTGTCTTCCTATCCATGAGCAAAGGTATATTTTTTCATTCTCCAAGTCTGTTTTTGTTTCTTGTAGTAATGTTTTGTAATTTCCTTTTAATAGATCCTTTGTGTTTCTAGTTAGATTTACTCCCAAGTATTTAATCTTGTCATTAGCTATTGTGATGAGTATTGTTTTTTTTAGCTCCAGTTCTATGTTCGCTTTGTCACTGTAGAGAAATCCAATTGATTTTTGTGTATTGATCTTGCATCCTGCCACTTTGCTGAATTCATCAGCTATTTCCAGTAGTTTTCTTGCTGAGTCTTTAGGGTTTTCTAAGTATACTATTGTATCATCTGTATATAGAAATAATTTTACCTCCTTTGTGCCAAATTGGATACTTCTTATTTCCTTCTCTTGTTTTATTGCTACTGCTAAGACCTCTAACACAATATTAAATAGGAGAGGTGATAGTGGGAATCTTTGCCTAGTTTCTGTTCTGAAAGGGAATTCCTTTAACCTCTCTCCATTGAGAACAATGTTGGCTCTTGGGTTTGCATATATACTTTGTATTATGTTGAGGAAATTTTCTTCTATTCATATTTTTCAAGTGTTTGAATCAGGAAAGGGTCTTGAATTTTGTCAAAGACCTTTTCTGCATCAATTGATAGAATCATGAGGTTCTTGTTCTTTGCTTAGTTAATGTGATGAATTACAGTGATTGTTTTTCTTACGTTGAACCATCCTTTTATACCTGTTATGAATTCCACTTGGTCATAGCGAATTCATTATTTTTTGATGTAATGTATGATTCTAATGGCCAGGATTTTATTCAGGATTTTTGCATATATGTTTATGAGAGATATTGGCCTACAGTTTTCTATTTTGGTGGTGTCTTTACCTGGCTCTGCTATCAAGGATATGTTTGCCTTTTAGAATGAGTGTTCGAGAATCCCATCTTTTTCTATATACAGAAATAGTTTATGTAGAATTAGTTACAGTTCTTCTCTGAATGTTTGATAAAATTCACTTGTAAAATCATCTGGTCCAGGA
>NW_006400086.1:1960451-1968781 GCF_000299155.1 Elephantulus edwardii
TGAATAATATTGCATGAGTTCCTTGTTTTTTAATGCAGCATAGTATTCCATTGTGCGAATATACCACAGCTTCTCTAGCCATTCATTTGTTGATTCATTTCTTCTTTTGAAATGGGTCCACTCAGGTGTTCAATTTCAGCTTGTATCAGTTGAGGTCGTTTGTGATTTTTTTATTTGTTTATTTCCTCTAGGTTTTCATATTTGTTTGAGTATAGTTTTCACACTATTAACTTTTATATTTTAGTTGGTTCCATTGTAACATTGCCCATTTCATCTCTTATTCAGATTATTTGTGTCTTTTCCTTCTTTTCTTTTGTTAGTTTTGCTAGTGGTTTGTTGATTTTCTTGAACATTTTGAAGAACTAACTCCTGGTTTATTGATGGTTTCAATTCTTTTTCTGTTTTCTATTTCATTTATTTCTGCACATATTTTTATAATTTCAATATTTTTGCATGGTGTTAGGTTCTCGTACTGTTCTTTTTCAAATTGCTGGAGATGTCGGGTTAGAGAATCAATGGTCATTTTGCCTGTCTTTTGATGTGTTTGCTATTGACCTCTAATAACTGCTTTGCTGTTTCCTGGAGGTTTCAGTAAATTGTATTTTCTTTGTCATTTTGCTTCAGGAAACTCTTTATTTTTATTTTTTATAGTACCCACTCATGTTCAAGTAAGGTGTTATTCAGCTTCCAAATGTATGTTTTTTCCCTCGTTTATCCTCTTTTAATTAATTTCTAATTTTGTGGTATTATAGTCTGAGAAGATGCTTTGTATTATTTCTATGTTTTTTTTTAAATTTATTGATGCTTGCCTTGTGACCTAAAATATGATCTATTCTGGAGAATGTTCCATGCATATTCAAGAAGAAGGTATATTGTGGTGTTTTGTTGTTGGGTTTTTTTTGTGTGCATCAACTATCTATGAGATTGAGTTGGTTTTTGTGTGGTTTAATTCTTCAGCGTCCTTGTTGAGTTACTTTTTGGAAGTTCTATCTTCTCTTGAGAGTGATATGTTGAAGTCTCCAGCTACTGTAGTTATGTTGTCTATTTCCTTTTTCAGTTTTGTTAATGTTTGTTTTATATATTTTGCAGGTCTTTCATTTGGTGCATAGATATTTATTATTGTTATGTCTTCTTGTTCTATTGATCCTTTGATAATTTTGTAGTGACCTCTTTGTTCTTTATGATGGTTTTTGCATTGAAACCTATTTTATCAGAGATTAATATCACTATTCCTGCTTTTTTCTGGTTGCCGTTTGCTTGATATATTTTCCCCACCCTTTTTAGTCTTTCTTTATCTTTATTTTTCAGATGTGTTTCTATCAGACAAAATATTGATTGATTTTTTTATCCTATCTGCTACGCTTTTATTCTTCAGTGGTGCATGTAAACATTTTATATTCAGTTTGATTTTTGAGAGGCAAGGTTTCATTTCTATCATTTTGTTGAATCCTTTTTGGTGGTGTTGCTAGTTACTTTGGACCATCTTGCTATCTGTGGCATCCCTGTGTGAAGGTTATCTCTCAGTGTTTCCTGCAATGTTTGTCTTGTTTTTACAAACTCCCTTAGGTTTTGTTTTTCTGAGAATATCTTGATATCTCTTTCATATTTGACTGACAATTTTGCTGAGTACAATATTCTTGGTTGACAGTTGTGTTCTTTTAGTTTTCAATATGTGTCATTACATTTTCCTCTTGCTTGCATGGTTTCTGCTGAGCAATTGACATTTAATCTTACTTGTTATCCCTTATAGGTTACTCTGTTTCTCCCTTGCTGCTTTCAGAATTCTCTCCATATTTTTGGTTCTGGCAAATTTGACTATGATATGTCTTAGTGTTTTTGTTTTGGGATCTATTCTATATGGTGTTTGCTCAGCTTCTTGAATATATATTCTCTCATTCTTCATTATGCTTAGAATGTTTTCATATATTAATTCTTCCATAACTTTTCCAGTGCTTTTACTTGTGTCTTCCTGTTCTGGGATTCTGATTATGCACATGTTATTTCTCTTGATGGTGTGCACATTATTTTTTTATTTTCTTCTTTTTCCTTTTTTTATTCTGCTTTTTGTTCTAGCAGATCAGTGGTGACAATTCTATCTTCTATCTCACTGATTCTGTGTTCCATCACTTCAACCCTGTTCATGTGACCTTCCATCATGTTGACAGCATCTGAAATATTGGTCCTCATATTCTGGATTGTGGTTTCTTGGTTTTCCAGAGCCACTAATACCTTGTTTGTTTTATCTACATTGTTTTGGTTTGTTTTATTTAAGCTCCTCCTGGTTTTGCTTGCAGTGTCCTGCAATTCTTCAAGTTTGTCTTTCACCCATTGAAAATATCCAGTTACTCTTCTTTTAAATTCTGTCTCAGAAAGTTCCATCAGACTTTGTAGCTTCAGGAAATCCATTGCTACTGTGTTACTTTGGCGGGGTGACATCTTGCATTGGGCTTGTATAAAGAGGTAACCTGCTTTCTATGTGATATTGCTATGGTAGAGTTATTTATGCTTGAGGTGGTAAGTCACTGCTCCAGAATATGGTAGGGCAGCTACCCTGCCTGCGTTTCTCTCTGCCTTCTGACCCAAGGGAAGATGTTCTTCAGTACAGTAAAGTCCTGTGAAAGTAGCCTCCTTTGTCAGGCAACTGCCATACCTATGGTAGCCCAAGGTGGTTGGGGCTAAAGGCAGTTAATTGACTGGATGTGAGGAGATGCAAGACAGAGCATGGAGTCCTAATTGGAAAACCAGGAAGCCTTGGTTTTCCCTTCAAGAATGAGTTCCAGCTGTCTTGCTCCCTTCTGAGTGAGCTTAAGGGTTCCCACATGATACAGCCAAACTACAGTGACCCCTCAAAATGTACCTCACTTAAATTCCACTGTCTTTTCAGGTGTTCAGTGCTCCCAGTGCACAGCCATGGTGGCATTAGGAGTACCGGCTGTGGGCTGTCAGTGTCAAGAGTTCCGGGCACATGTTGGCGGCTCCAGGAGTTCCAGGTAAGGGCTCACAGTACAGCTTCTTTCCAGTAGTTCCAGAGCTCTCTGTTCATATGATAGTTCCTGACATTTTCCATTGTCAACTAATTCTTTTTTGGTATAGTGACTCTGTGTATTGGTTGCATCTTCTTTTGATGCTTTCTGGATCTTCCAAAATTTTGCCCATATCATCTTTCAGTATTGCTACTCAAGGTTTGAATATCAGTAGTATTGACATTATCACAATGTTAATTACTCCTTTCCAAAAACATAGAATATTCTTCTGTTTTTTAAGTCTCTATACTTCTTATATTAGTACTTTACAGTTTTTCATTATAAAGCTATATTGTATCTCTGGTTAGATTTACTTCTGTGCATTTTATCTTTTTGGTGGTCATTGCAAATGCTATTTTTTCTTTTTCCTTTTTCTTTCCTTTTCAGAGTTCTTATTTTAACTGTAGTGAAATCTGATTTGTGCTTTATGCTCATGTAGATCTCTTCTACTTTGCTCACTTTTTTCTCTATATAGGATCATATCATCTGCAAATAGAGTTTTATAACTTCTTTGCCAATTTGCATACATTTTTATAGTTTTCATCCTCTCATACTAGGGTCATTATCTATATGTGTTTCAGTTGATATCTTGGATTTTTCTGTCACTGTAGTAAAAGAATTGGGTACAATGTTAATAGGATACCATCTTGTCTTTTCCTCCCCATACTTGCAATTTTACTTTTATAATTTGCTATATCATTACATTGATTTGCAATCTTAACACGTGTGTGTGTGTGTGTGTGTGTGTGTGTGTGTGTGTGTGGTGTGTGCGTGTACTTGAGTTATAATCTTTGGTTATTTATTTGCAGCATTAGGAGTCATTTTTCTATTACTGCTTTAAAGATTTGCTCCTTGTGCCTGGCTTTTCGTACTTTTACTATGATATGGCATGAGATATATCCCTTTGTTGCACTTGATTCATTTTAATGAGTTGTTGTTGTTGTTATGTGTTATTGAGTTGAGTACAACCCATAGGGATTCTGTGAACTACTAATATAAAACCTGTCCTATCCTGTGTCATCCTTACAATCTCTGACGTACTTTAGCCCATTGGTGCAGTCACTGTGTCAGTCCATGTGATTAAAGGTCTTTCTTTCTGTTGCTGACCCTCCTTTCCAAGCATGTTGCCCCTCTCCAAGAAATAATCTCTCATAGAAACATGCCCAAAGTATTTAAGTAAAAATTTTATCATCTTTACCTCTTAGGAGCACTCTGAGTGCACCTGCTCTAAAACACATCTGTTTATTCTTTTTGCAGTTTATGGGATATTTAGTACCCATCTCCAATACCAGAGCTCAAAAGCATCATTTCTTCTTTTGTCATCCTTAGTCATTGTCCAGCTCTCAGCAGTATAGCTTGTGGTTGAAAAGACCATGGCCTGAATCAGGTACAATGTAGTTCTCAAATTGACATCACTGTTCCTAAAGAATTTGGAGAATTCCCTAACTGCAGACTTTCAAAGTACAATACGTCTCCTGATTTACTGACTGCAGGTAAAAAGGGAGTTGACTGTGGGTTCAAGTAAGATGAAAACCCCATGAATAGTAGAAGAATAAGTTATAGTATTAGAAGTAGTGCCCAGATTAAAAGTTAATAAAAATGAGGAGAAATAGCTACAAATATCCTTTCATAGTTGCAGTGTGGAGTGTATGAAGTATACATCAGTGTTGAGGAAATAAGAGTTATGAAAAATGATATGGAACATATGAAGATCAACATTCTAGGCATTAATGAGATGAGATGGACTTCCTTTGGGCACTTTGAATCAGATGATCGGATGGTGTATTTTGCTGGGAATAAGAAACAAAAAATACTTTTTAATTCAGAGTTAAAACAGATCATTTCAAGTTCTGTACAGTTCATGGTCTTTTTAATTACTTGCTATGCATCAGAGAGCTAGACAATGACTAGGGATGATAGAAGGAGAATTGATGCCTTCAAGCTGTGGGGCTGGAGAAGAGTATTGAATATACCATGGACTGCTAGAACAATCAAGTTCGTCCTGGAGAGGGTCAAGCCAGGCTGCTCCTTGGAGGCAAGGATTCTGAAGCTTTGTCTGACATACTTTGGACATGTTGCAAGGCAGGATCAGTCCTTGGAGAGAGATGTCATGCTTGGGAGGGTGGAGGGACAGCACAGGAAAGGAAGACCCTCGATGAGATGAATTGATTCAGTGAGTGGCGTGGTGGAAATGAGTGTGTTGGAGACAATAAGATTGGCAAGTGATAAAGCAGGGTTTAGGGCTGTTTTACATAGGGTTGCTATGAGTCGCAGGCAAGTAGACAGCACATAACAACAACATCCTGAAGTACAGTGCTGTGAATGATAGGATATTATATATATGCATAAAAGAAAGACCTGTTAATATGACTATTCAGATATTATTTAATGGGTATGCAGATTCAAATTGTATATTACATATTTAAGTTATCAGATCTCCCCCCTCCCCAAGTATTTTACCTGTCCTTCTCTCTCTTCTCTAATTCTGGCATTCCTTTTATATTTATCTTGATTTGCCTAATGTTGTTAGGTGCCAACAAGTTGACAAAAATTAATAGCAACTCTATGAACAACAGATTTAACCTTTGTTCTATCCTTCACCATCCTCACATTGCAATCTCTGTCCAGTTCAAGCCCATTGTGATAGTTGGTATATCAATCTCCCATGAGTCAGAGATGCTAGACCCAGGGATTTCTTAATTGCTGCTGGGAAGGCTAGATAGGGTGGGAGTTGGGTGATAAGGACTCACATAGCATACATGATAGGATAAATGAATGGAATGGTTACCAACAAGGAAAAGAAATATATTTAAGCAGAGTACCTCCTTATAGCTCTAAGAGGTTCCCAGCCCAGTTTTCTTTGCAAAGATAATGGCAGGAAGATAGTTAAAAACAGGAAGGAGAGAAAGATATTCTTGGAGAAAGAATGCCTCCCCTCCTTCTTGGATGAGGGGAAAAAAGACTCTTTCTTCCTTTGACCTGCCCCTTCCTGGAGAGATTCCTTTGTTTCCTACTAGATGTACTGTTAAGAGGCACTAATTAGTTCCACCAGGTTGTTGTTGTTAGGTGCTGTCAAATTGAGTATAACCCATAGCAACCTTATGATCAACAGATCTGAACCCTGTCGTATTCTGGTTGAGGGTCTTCCTCTCTTACCATCCCTCCAACTTCCAAAGCGTGGTGTCCTCTCCAAGGAATAGCCTCTCCTAGCAACATGCCCCAAATAAGTGAGACAAAACTTTATCATCTTTGCCTTCTAGGAGCAGTCCAGCTGCATGTTCTCCGAGTCATATCTGTTCTTTTGGCAGTCTGTGTGATATTCAGTACTCTTCTCCAACAGCACAATTTAATGGTATCAATTCTTCTCAGTCATCCTTATTCATCGTCCAGCTGTTAGCAGCATAGCAAGTGGTTGAAAAGACCATCATGTAAAGCAGGCATACTTTAGTTCTCAAACAAATATCTTGCTCCTCAGTAATTTGGAGAAGTCCCTGACTGTAGACTTTCCCAAGAGAATGCATCTTCTGATCTGGTTGTTGTTATGTTCCGTCGAGTCACTTGTGACTCATAGTGACCCTGTGTACATCAGCCCCAAACTCTGCTCTGTCCTGTGCCAATTGTACAGCCTCTGACACACCCAACCTGATTACCCCAGTCACTGAATCAATCCAACTCATAGAGGGCCTCCCCCTCTTGTGCCATCCCTCCACCCTCCCAAGCATGATGTCCCTCTCCAAGGAACAGTCCCTCTTTACAAAATGTCCAAAGTAGACAGACGAAGCCCCAGAATCCTTGCCTCCAAGGAGCAGCCTGGTTTAACCCTCTCTAGGATGAATCTGTTTGTTTTCTTGGCAGTCCTGGGTACATTCAATACTCTTCTCCAGCACCACAGCTCAAAGGCACTAATTCTTCTTCTATCCTTCCTACTCATTGTCCAACTCTCTGATGCATAACAAGTGATTGCAAAGACCATAGCCTGTGTCAGATGCACCTTAGTCTCCAGAGTGACACCATTGGTCTTCAGTACTTTGGATAGGTCCCTCACAGCTGATTTTCCCATCACAATACAGTTTTTTCATTCCTGGCTGCTGGTGCCAAGAGTGTTGACTGTAGAGCCAACAGACTAAAGTTGTTAACAATCTCAATCTCTTCACCATCCATCCTGGTGATGCCAATTGACCCAGTGGTGAGAATCTTTGTCGTTTTGACATTGAGCCTCAATCCATACTTAAGGCTGCAGTTCTTGACCCTCTGAAGCAAAAATTTCAGGTCCTCCTCAGTTTCAGCAAGCAGGGTTGTGGCATCTGCATAACACAGATTGTTAATAGATCTTCCACCAATCTTGACCCCACATTACTCCTCATAGAGCCCAGCCTCTCGGATAATCTGTTTTGCATGCAGGTTGAAAAGGTATGGAGATAGGATACATCCCTGGAGTATACCTTTCCCAGTTTTGAACCATGCAATGTTTCCCTGCTCTGTTCTGACGACTGCCTCTTGGTCCAAGTATAGGTTTCTCATTAGCACGATCAAGTGTTCTGGGATTCCCATCCATGTAAGATGAAGCCATGGACAGTTTCAGCATTTTTTCCATCTATTATGATATTGCCTACTGGGACATTGAGCATTTTTGTATTCTTGACATTGAGAAGCAATCTATATTGAAAGCTGTAGTCTTTTATCCTCTGCAGCACTGTTTCAAGTTCTCCTCACTTTCCGCAAGCAAGGTTGTGTCATCTGCATAATGAAGATTATGGAACAGTCTTCCTTCAATCCTGATGACACGTTCTTCCTCATAGAGTCTGAAGTCTTGAATAATTTTTGTCAGCATAACGATTCAATAGGTATGAAGAAAAGATAAAACCCTGGTGCACATCTCTTTTTTAAAAATGTACGCCATATAGTGTTCCCTTGTTCTGTTCACACAGTGCCTTGTTTGCTGGTCTATGAATAAATGTTCTTATATTCCCATATTTCTCAATGTTAGCCATAACTTGTTATGACCCACACAGTCAAATACTTTTGCATAGCCAAGAAAGCATAAGTAGACATTCTTCTGAGGTATTATTTGCTTTCAGTCAGGTTTTATCTGACATCAGCAAAGATAACTCTGGTGCCACACCCACCTCTAAGTCCAGTTTGAAATTCTGACAATTCTTTGTCTATGTACTCTTCTAGCCATTTTTGAATGATCTTCAGCAATATTTTGCCTGCATATAAATGTTGTTGTTGTTGTTGTTATGTGCCGTCGAGTCGTTTGTGACTCATAGCGACCCTATGTACAACAGCCCTAAACCCTGCTCTATC
>NW_006400086.1:1970266-1982124 GCF_000299155.1 Elephantulus edwardii
TCATGAAATTCTTCTGTATCTGTCAATTCCTTTCTATACAATGACTCAGTATATTCCTTCCATCTTCTTTTAATACTTTCTGGATCCTTTAATATTCTGCCCAAAGCATCCTTGATTATAGCAACTCTAGGTTTGAATTTGTTCTTCAGTTCCTTAAATGTTACCATTCAATAATTTCCACATTCTGCTGGACCACCTTTCTCAGGAATGGGGAAAATATGGATCTCTTCCAGTCAGATGGCTAATCAGCAGCTGTCTTCCAAATTTCCTAGCATAGACAAGTGAGCCTACCTATGGTGGCATCTGTTATTTGGAATATGTCAATTTATATTCCATGGGTTCCTGCGGCCTTATTTTTTTGCCAATACCTTCTGTGCAGTTTGCACATCTTCCTTCATTACAATTGCCTCTGTACTTCTTGAAATGTTTCACTGTCAGGAAATTTTTCCATGCTTTATGTTTTGAGTCCTGAAATAGACTTTTCCGACATCCTGTAATGACAAGCATATGTCTCACACATTCTGTAGCCAGGAGATGAGACTTTTCCAAGGTGATATCATTGCCTTATTTCCCATTCCCTGCTTCTCCACTGGCCTGCCACGTTCCCCTTAAATTGATCAGCTAGAGTGAGACATTTGCTCTAAACACAATCCATCTCATTGAACATCTTCCTGATTTTGCTGATTCTCTATTCTTCCCCACCATGATGTCTCTCTCATTTCAAATGGACTGGTTCTTCCTGAAGATACACTCACAGTAAGTTTTGCTATCCTGTTATCTGATTACAGCTTTGGCTGTTTCCCAGAGGTTTTGGTAAGTGCTATCCTGTTATCTAAGGAGCATTTTGATCAAACTTCTTTCAAAACAGATTTGTTTGTCCTTTTGGCAGTACAGGGATAGTCAGTATACTTAATCATTCCATAATTCATAGACTTAGATTCTTCTTTGGTCTTCTTTGTTTATTTTCCAAGCTTCAGATCCAATTAAAAATACCATGAGTTGGGCCAAGTGCACTTTATTCTTTAAATTGACATTGTTGCTCCTTAACACTTTACAGAGGTTCCTGACAGCCAGTTTTCCCATTCTTTTGATGATTGGCAGCTTTTTAAAATTTTTTTTGCTTTCTTGACGCTTCTTGATGCCTGTTGTCATGGATATTGATTATGAATCCATTAAATTGAAATAAGTGACAGTTTCAATCTTTTCTCCATCTGTCCTTATGTTGTCTATCAGTCCATTACTGAGGATTTTCATTTTCCTGAAAATGAGAATTAATCCATATTGAAGCCTGTAGAACTTCTGTAGTAAGTGCTTTAAGTCTTCTTCACTTTGTGCAGATGAGTTTGTGTCATCTGCATAATGCATGTTGTTGATGAGGTTTTCTACAATCTTGATACTACTTTTTCTTTTTTCATATAGTTTAGCTTCTCGAACGATTATTCCAGAAGAAAGATTTAGCAGAGTTAAAGGTTGTTAAGAAAGAACCTGTTATTGCTCTAATGCAACATTGGGCTGGGGCTGACTCCCAGCTGATCATTTAGTGGGTTTTTCAGAGATAATAAATCACACAGGAGGAGATTTCCCATGTTTCTTTTGTGGAGCAGATTATTAGTTCAAACTGCATGCCTTCAGGTTTGCTCCTTGCCACTAGGCTACCAGATCTCTTTCCCAGAAGGAGCTTGAAGGTGACTAGATTACTAACATTAGGGGTGTTCTTGTGTCTTGAGATGCATGCATTTGCTAAATGCTGACTTTCCTGATCTGAAGCATTTGAAGAAAAAAGAATTCTGTACATCATATATGGAGGTAAAAAAGAAGTAAAAATTTTAAAAAGTTGTCATTCAGAACAAACCCAGAAATTATTCAATTAAAGACTGATATATTTAAAATTTTTATACTTATTCTTTGGAAAGGTTATCTTTGATAGAAGGTGAAAAGGTCCTATTATTATGTTAATTTAAGGGAGTTAGGCCAAACTAGAGATTGCAGGGTGGAGAGACAAACTATAACTGTTAAAATATTTAAATTTGAGCAGGAGACTTCACTCAAAATTATCTTACTAGGCTAAAAGGGCACTGAATATCAATTTTTTTAAAATTTAGTGAATATTTACAGAGATTTTTAATTTCCATTCATTCATTCATTCATTCATTGTTGCACTTTTCTCCCTGCCCAGTTCGTTCCCCCACCCCCCGGTTCACGCCTCTCTTTGAGAAGTAAAAGAAAAATTCCTTCATTGGTATACAATACCCTCCCCCCCCCACACTCCACTATGCAGTCTTCATCATTCTGGACTCATGTCATAATCATAATGTGCAATCATATATTGCTTTTAAACTGTTTTCTCCCTCATCTGTTTCAATGCAGTATATATAATTTATCCAATTTTTCTCAGTCTCATTCCAACCCTAATGTCAGTCCCGTTCTACAACAGTGGCACTATGCAGTATTTGTCCTTTTGTGACTGAGATATATCACTCATCATAATGTCCTCCTGGGTTTTTAAAAATGTTTGTTTTCTATTCTTCAAGAGCCTGTTGAAATCTCATCCTCTCTGCCATATATTTTTTCATTAAAATACAGTTAACTCTGTCCATACTGAAAGAGATGAACTTTCACTAATTTTGTTGAACAGACTGCCAGATATGGTGTGTATTTTAATTAAATATGCATGATTGATTGACCTAAATTTTTCATTGGTTGACTGAAAAAATGAAAAAAAAAAAAAGAAAAACTAAGGAAAGCTGTATATACAGAATCTACTTGGAGAGTTGACAGGAATGAAAAGTGAGGGATAGGAGAGCAGAGATTAGTGGATGGATGGGTAGGGGAAAGGGAAAATCAAGGTATAATGAGAATTTGATGAGAAGTTGCAACAAATGACATTGACTAATTGTAATTAATATTATGAAATAAAATAAATATGGATGAGTGAATGAAAATCAGTTACAAGTACCCCCAACTTACTGTTGGTACCAAAGTTGGTATCATTGAGGACTTTTCAAAGTTGTCTTTCATAATTCCTCTACCATGAAAAATGATCCATCCATTCTTCTATTCTTGACCTATTCATAGGTTTCAAGGCTCATATATCTATTATGTGAGTTGCTTGTGGCTCATAGTGACCCTATGTACAACAGCCCTAAATCCTGCTCTGTCCTGAGCCAACCATTATACCCTCTTACACACCTACCCCGACTAGCCCAGTCATTGAATCAATCCATCTCATCTAAGATTTTCCTCTCTTGTGCTGTCATCCCACCCTCCCAAGCATCATGTCCCTTTACTAGGACGGTTCTCTCTCTGTAACATACCCAGAGTATGTCAGGTGATGCTTAGAATCCTTGCCTCCAAGGAGCAGCCTTGTTTGACTCTCTCCAGAACAAACCTGTTTGTTCTCATAGCAGCCCATGGTATATTCAGCACTCTTCTCCAGCACCACAGCTCAAAGGCATCAATTTTCCTTCTGTCATCCCTAGTCATTATCCAGCTGTCTGGTGCATAGCAAGTAATTGAAAAGACCATGGCCTGGATCAGTCTCTACATTAGTCTCTAGACTGACATTGTTGTTCTTTAGTACTCTGGAGAGGTCCCTGACAGCAGAATTTCCCAATGCAATTCATCTTTTGATTTCTTGGCTGCTGGTACCAAGAGTGTTGATTGTGGAGCCAAGCAACCTGAAGCTGTTAGCAGTCTCAATCTCTTCATCATCTGTCGTGATGCTGCCAATTGTCTCAGTGGTGAGAATGTTTGTTGTTTTGATATTGAGCTTCAGTTCTCATTGAAGGATGCAGTCCTTGACCTTCTGCAGCAAGCACTTCAGTTCTTCCTCAATTTTAGCAAGAAAGGTTGTGTCATCTGCATAACACAGATTGTTGATGAGTCTTCCTCCAATTCTGATGCCACATTCCTCCTCATAGAGCCCAGCCACCCAGATGATCTATTCTGCATCGAGGTTGAAAAGATATGGATGCATCCCTGGCATACATCCTTCCCAATTTTAGACCATTCAGTACTTCCTTGCTCTGTTCTGACAACTGCCTCCTGGTCCAAGTATAGGTTTCATGAAAACACAATCAAGTATTCTGGGATCCCCATTCTTCTCAGTGTTAATACAGTTTGTTATGATCCAGTCATATACATTTGCATAGTCAATGCTTTCAGGCAAGATACATCTAACATTAGCTATAATATCCCTAGTACCAGAGCTTCTTCTAAACCCAGCCTGCACATCTGGAAGTCCTCTGCTGATGTGCTTTTCCAGTTGTTTTTGGATAATTTTCAGCACGATCTTGCTTGCATGTGATATGAATGATACTGTTTGATAATTTCTGCACTCTATTGGGATGGAAACAAATATGGATCTTTTCTAGTCAGTTGGCCAGGTGGTTTTCCTCCAGATTTCTTGGTACAACTTGGTGAACACATCCAGAGCAGCGTCTATTTGTTGAAATATGTCAATTGGTGTGCCGTCAATTCCTGGGGCCTTGTTTTTCACCAATTCTTTCAGAACAGCTTGAACTCCTTTCTCCATCACTACAGGCTCTTGCTCATACATTGTTTCATGAAATTCGTCCGTGTCAGCCAATTCCTTTTGGTTCAGGGCTTCTGTATACTCCTTTCATCTTCTTTAGTAGATATGACAACTAAGGCTGAGTCCTCAAATACAAAACACAAAGGAGGAGGAATAGTTGTAAGCAGACACTCACTAGTGATTGGAATGTGGAATGAGAGAAGCATGAATGTAGGAAAATTGGACCTTTAAAAAGTTTTTTATTGAGATCTTAATGAAAGTTTATAAGAACTTGCGTTTCCAATCATTCACTGTTGCATTTTCCTCCCTGTCCCCCCAGATCACATTTTTCTTTGAGAAAAAAATTCTTTTATTATTATACAGAATCCCACTCCAGACTACTTTACTATGCAGCTCTTATTCTGGACTTATTCTTGTCATGCTAGTAATACCTAATCATCTATTCCTTTTATACAGTTCTCTCCCGCATCTGTTTCACTGCTGGTGTACATTATTTATCCCCTCTTTTCTTAGTTTCCCCTAGCCCCACTGTTTTATAACAGTGATATTATGGTGTATTTGTCCTTTTTGTGACTGAGATATTTCACTCAGCATAATGTCCTCCATGGTTACCCATTTTGTATAATAATCCATGAGTTCCTTGTTTTTCAACGCAGCATAATGTTCCATTGTGTGACTGTACAATAAGCATGGGTGTGCTCGTGTGCAAATATCTGCTTGGGTGGCAATCCTGGTTTCTTTAGAGTATATTCCCAGTAGTGGAATTGCTGGGTTAAATTGTATCTCTATTTCCACCTTTTTGAGAGAGCACCATCCTGCCTTCCATAGCAGTTGCATCATTTTATACTCCCAGTTTCTCTGCAACCTCACCAGCATTTGTTGTTTGCGGTTCTGTTTAATTTTACCATTCTTAGTGGGGTGAGATGATATCTCATGGTTGTTTTGATTTACATCTCTCAAAGAGCCAGGAATTTTCAACATTTCTTCATGTATTTGTTTGCCATCTGAATGTCTTCTTTGGTGAAGTGTCTATTCATATAGCCTCTGCCCATTTTGAAATTGGATTGTTTACCTTTATCTTGTTGTTGTGCTCAAGTATTTTATAAATTGTAGATATAAGTCCCTTATCAGACATGTCATTACCAAATATTTTTTCCCCAGTCTGTGGCTTCCCTTTTTACCCTGTTGGAGAAGTTTTTGGATGTACATAGGGATTTTATTCTTAGAAGGTCCCATTCATTTATTTTATCCTCTGCTGTTTGTTGATTTTTTTAAGATGCTTAGAAGACTGTTTATGTTGTGGATTATGGCTTCTAGAGTTCTTCAAGCTTTCCTCTAATGAAGTCTATAGTCCTTGGATTTAGTCCTAGGTCCTTGATTCACTTTAAGTTGATTTTTATGTATGCAGTGAGGTGTGGGTCTTGCTTGAGGAAAATTGGACATTTTTAAAAAGAAATGGAACATATAAATATCCACATACTAGGTATTGGCAAAATGAGATGAGTTGGCACAGGACATTTTGAATCATATAATCTACTATGGTGGAAATGAAAAGGTGAGGAAAAATGGAGTTGCTTTCACAGTTAATAAAAAGTAATTTCTAGATCCATGTTACAATACAATGTTGTGAGTGACAGGATAATATCCATTCACATACAATAAAGTCCAATGAATACTACTATCATGTACCAACAACTAGAGCCAAAAAAGGAGGAAATAAAAGATTTCTACTACTTTTGCAGTTAGAAATTGATTGAACATGTAATCAAGATGCATTAATAATAAAGGGTGACTGGAATGCAAACAGAGAAGAAAGATCAGTAGTTGGAAAATATGGACTTGGTGACATAAATGAAGCTAGAGATAGAATGATAGAATTCTGTACAATAATTTATTAATTGTAAATACTTTCAGATAAGAAATGTAAATGCAGTCTATACACATGGAATTCACCTGATGTTATGCATAGAATCAGATTTATTACATCTAAAATCTCTGGAGTAGCTCAATATCAGCTGTGAAAACTAGGCCAGGTGCTGATTTTGGAACTGATCACCAACTACTTTTTTTTTCTGTTTCTTTTTTTTTTTAATTATTATTAACTTTTATTAGTTTCAATGAACATTCACAGGGATTCTGGGCTTTCACTCCTTCATTGCCGCACCATTCTCTCCACCCTCCTCCCCAGTTTGTTCTTCTTCCCCGCCATCCGAATGTCTGTTTTAATTGTCCAATTGCCACAGTGCTTGTCAAAGTCAGTTCTGATTAATCTCCTTTGTCGGTGTGTCCTTTGCCATTCCCTATCACTCCTCCCTGAGAGAGACTTCACCCTGAGTCATAAGGAAAAGGGGATGGCGTATTCTCTTAGCTACTTCCTGTTGAAAAGGGACGCTGTGGGTTTCAGGGTGAAGGTCTTCTCTCACTACTCTAAAGGGCCCCTTTGGCAGTAGGAAACACATAGACTATTATGGAGATTGATTTTGGAATTTAGATGCACTCTTATTGATTGTGCTTGGCCGTACATGTTCATATCCTTGAAGATGTATCATGGGGGTGTTGCATCGTAGGAGACACAAATTTGACTAACAAGTTATAAGTACATGAGTCAAAAATTATGGAAAAGTAAAAGAAAGGATTCTTTCATTGTTTTACAAACCCTCCCCCAGGTCCCCTCCACCATGTAGCCCTCGCTCTAGACTCCTGTGATGACAGAAGTACCTAGTCATATATCTCTTTTAAACAGTTTTCTCCCTCCTCTGTTTCAGTGCAGTATACATTATTGAACCCATCTTACTCAGTCTCTCCCCAACCCCATTCTACAACAGTGGCATCATGTAATATTTGTCCTTTTGTGACCGGGATATTTCACTCAGCATAATGTTCTCCAGAGTCCACCATTTTGAATAATATTGCATGAATTCCTTATTTTTTAATGCAGCATAGTATTCCATTGTGCGAATATACCACAGCTTCTCTAGCCATTCGTTTGTTGATGGGCACTTAGGTTGTTTCCAACTCCTTGCTATTGTGAACAAAGCTGCAATAAACATGGGTGTGCATATATCTACTCTTATGCAAGTTTAAGCTGAAGCTTAAGAAAGTGAAATAAAATCCACAGGTTCACATTAGTATCCCTCCCCCATGTGTACTTCATTTTTACTAATACTACTTTTGCCTCCTAAATGACAACATAATTTCTAATTAGTAATCATCAAGGAACTAAGCACAAATTCCTCATATTTACCCATCAACAAATGAATAGATAGAAAAACCTATAATTTATTCACACAATGGAATACTACACAGCACTGAAAAACAATGAACTTGTAAAACATTACTCAACATGGGTGACCATAGAGGATATTATGCTGACAGAAATATCTCAGTCACAAAAGGACAAATTCTACATAACACTTTTATAAAACAAGACTGACTTTACCAGTTGAAGGGAAACTAAAAATAGAGGTTATAGATAAAGGAGATTGCATTGGAATCGATGAAGGAACACTATTTAAAAGGAATATATAATTAGGCATTATATGTATGACAACAGTCTTGAATAAGAGGCGCATGGCAAAGTGGACTGGAGGGCGGGGAGAAAAAGGGAAGGAGGAAATTATGCAACAGTGAATGAATATTTTAAAAAAGAAAGTGAACTGGGGGAGGAGGAGGGAGGAAAAATGTGTAACAACAAATGAATGAATATCTAACTTTTCTATAAACTTTTGTTAAAATCACAATTAAAATTAAAAAAATTTAGTAAAAATGAAAACCCGAAATTACTCATATTTATAGAGATACTTTTAGAATTTTTGCCTCATTTTCTTATTCAGTGTTTAAACTCTTGGAAAATAGATTATACCTAAAATTAATCTCTCATTAATTTATTAATTATTCAGATGGATTGAGGCTCAATGTCAAGAAGACAAATATTCTCACAACTGGGCCAATTGGCAGCATCAGGATAGATTGTGAAGAGATTGAGATTGTTCACAGCTGTGGTTTGCTTGGCTCCACAGTCAACACTCTTGGCACCAGTAGCCAGGAAATTAAAAGGCATATTGCCATGGGAAAGTCTTCTGTTAGGGACCTCTCCAAAGTACTGAAGAACAATGGTATCTCTCTGGAGACTAAGGTGTGTCTGAAACAGGCTATGGGCTTTGCAATCACTTGTTATGCATCAGAGTTGGACAATGACCAAGGAGGATAGAAGGAGAATTAATGCCTTTGAGCTGTGGTGCTGGAGGAGAGTATTGAGGGTACCATGGACTGACTGCTAGGAAAACAAACAGATTCATCCTGGAAAGGGTTAAACCATGCTGCTCCTTGGAGGTAAGGATTCCGAGACTCCGTCTAACATACTTTGCACATGTTGTAAGGAGAGACCGGTCCTTGGAGAAGGACATCATGCTTGGGAGGGTGGAGGGACAGCACAGGAGGGGAAGGCCCTCTACGAAGTGGATTGATTCAGTGACTGGGTAATTGGATGGGTGTATCGGAGATGGTGTGATTGGCACAGGACAGAGCAGAGTTTAGGGCTGTTGTACATAGGGTCGCTATGAGTCACAAGTAACTCGACGGCACATAACAACAACAACAAAACAACATTCAGGTATTTTGCTTCATTGATTGTCTAGGCTCTGTGGTGAAGAATTTTAAAAGTTGTCACCATGACCTGAGAAATTAAATTAAATTAAAATTCAGCACTTTCTAAAGTGACAATAACTAGCACTCAAATATTTCTCCAGTATATCCATAGAGTGCTAACTATTAATCTAACACAATAAACAAAATCAAAGCTAGGTAGCAATTTTAAAGATATGTGAGTTTTTTCAGAAGTTGCTTCTGTAACACCTGTCTCACTTTAAATTCTTACTACTTTTGTGACAGACAAGGCAATAAAGTAGAAATTATTTTGTCACAAAAAGAAACCCTGAATTAAATTCTAACCATCTTGTTTATGCAGACAAACTTAAAGCATTCATTGGTGAAAGTCTGATTATTCAAAGTTAAAAAAGAAAACAAAAAATGGCTTATTTTTTAAAGAAAATTGTAATTCGAATGAATGTTTACACAGAAATTGATTTTCCATTCACTCATTCGTACAGATTTATCTCCCCTCTCCTTCCTTCTCCCTTCATTCCATAATGTATGTCCTGTTCCAGACGGTTAGCTGCATTACTCATAATGCCTAGTCATCTATTCTTTTCAGATTGATCTTCCTTTCACTTATTCCTATAGAGTGTCCAATACCTATCCATTCTTTTCCTGCTTTACCCACTCCTCCTTCCTCCTTGTAACCTTCCTATTTTTACACAGTGGACTTATACAGTATATTTCTTTTTATGAATTATTCCACTCAGCATAATTTCCTCCGGACTCATTCATATTGTTTAGTGTTTCTTGAGTTCCTCATTGTTTTTCAATACTTTATTGTGTGCATGTATCACACTTTCTCCATCCATGCATTTGTTGATGGACACTGGGGCCATTGTGAATAATGCTGCAATATATATGGGTGTGTATCCATATGTTTGTGTCCTATCTCTATTTCCTTTGTGGTATATTCCTAATAGTGGGCTAGCTGGGACAAATGGTTTATCTATTTACAGTCTTCTGGGGGGGAATCACTCCCTTTGAATAGTAGTGTGTTCCCCTAATGTGTATATTTTGAAATAAACCAATACAGACCATGTTTAGGCCTGTTAATATGTGGAGCACAACATTAATATCTATTTTTTTATAGATACCACCTCTTTTGGCTCTCTTTTTTTCATGTGCTGTCAGCAGTGCAGTTCTAGAAAAGTATACCTGTGCAAAACACTGAAATAAGAATATCTCATGAAAAAATAAGGCTCTGAAATCAAATGGATACAAGGAGGCTATTTAAAAAGATCCCATATCTTTCTTTCATATGCCCTGAGTATGCAACACTTTCAGTAAAGACTGCCAGCATTTGAAACACTAAAAGCTTTCATATTCCCCTCCACAACTCTCTTTACACAACTGATTAGAAGAAAGAATGATTGAAAACGTTTATAAGGATGCTTTACGTTAGGATCGTGATAGTTCTTCAAAAGTGTGTGGGAACTAGGAATTAAAAAAAAAAAAAGAAGAGATTATAGGTCCACCAGAAACCAAAACCAAACCATAATCATGTGTGGAATATTCTTTAAACTTCAACCAGGGAATTATTTTCCTTTAATATCTGTAGTTACCCTACTTCACTTAAATGAAGTTTAATGTTTTATGTGCCAAAACGCAAGAGTGTTATGCTGCAAATTGGTTCATAGTGTTTTCCCCACAAAATACTAATTAAGCCAAGTTGTTGTTGTTGTTGTTAAGTACTGTAGAGCTGGAACCTACATATTGCTGACCCTTCAGTGAGTATTCAAATCCCACAAGAGGAGACTGCCCATTTTTTTTCTTCCATGAAGCAACTGGTGGGTTGGAACCACCTTCTCTTGGGTTGGCAGTGCAACTCCTTAACACTAGTCCACCCTGGTAAAGCCAAGAGGGTTAACTAATTTTAAAATTATAATAGTATCAAAGTGTATTTTTAACCACATAACACTCTCTATGACTTACCACGGAAAGGCAACTTTGTTTAGAGAAAATTGATACTTGATTAGAGAAGATATTTATATTATTAACATTTCTTTCTTGTACTCATTTCATTTTATCCTTAGTGCTTTGTGGTTGAAGGACTGAATAAAAAATATGGTGGTCTTTCTAAGAACTGGCATCATAATAATAGTAAAAGAGAACATTCAAAATATACCCTCAAGTACAAAATTGGGACTGATATGATACTACCCCAACCTATACAAGGGAGCTTTGGTGGCCTAGTGTTAAGAAGCTGTACTGCAATCCCAAAAGGATGTGATTTGACTCCACCAGGTATTCCATGGGAGAAGGATGTAGATGTGTAATGTCCTCTTGTGAAATTTACTGTCTCTAAAAACCCACCAGAGAGTCAACTATGGGTCCATCTGACTTGATGACACACAACAGCAGCAATAAACATACAAGGAAGTTCTGCTAATAAAAATATTGTTCAAATTTATACATCAACAAATAAAGATAAGGAAATTGAAGACTTCTACCAATATTTTCAGTTGGAAATTGGTCCAACATGTAACCAAGATGCATTAATAAAAATTAGTGACTAGAATACAAAAATTGAAAAAAAGAAGAACTGGTAGTTAAAAAAATATGAACTTGGTGACAGAAATGAGCCTGGAGAATAAATTATATAATGTGATACAATTAATGATTTATTCATTGCAAATTACTTTTTTTTGTTACTTATTTTTTTATTATT
>NW_006400086.1:1982840-1984327 GCF_000299155.1 Elephantulus edwardii
ACCATTTTACACTCCCACCAACAGTGAATAAGGGTTCCAGTCTCTCCACAACCTCGCCAGCATTTGTTGCTTGCTGTTCTGTTAAATTTTGCTAGTCTTACTGGAGTGAGATGATATCTCATGGTTGTCTTGATTTGCATCTCCCTCAGGGCTAGAGATTTTGAACATTTCTTCATGTGCTTGTTGGCCATCTGAATGTCTTCCTTGGTGAAGTGTCTGTCTGGGAAAAAGTTTCTGGTAATGACATGTCAGACAAGGGACTTATATCTAGAATTTATAAAATACTCGAGCAAATTACTTTTTTTAAAAAAAAACAGAATTGTTGACTGTACATGTGGATCTCGCCTGACTTACTCCACTGGAAGCAGATTGACTCTATCTGTGGGTAGATTCGATAGAAAAGCTCAATATCAGCAGTCAATACCAGTCTAGGGGCTGACTGTGGATCATCAATTACTGATGCAAGTTTAAATGGAAGTTGAAGAACATGAAACCAAAGCCACGACAATGGAAATACAATCTTGAATCTATCTCACTTGATTTTTGAAACCATCTCAAGAGATTTTTCTGTCCTTTCCTAGTGTCCAAGATGTTGAAGCAAGAACTTGATGACCCTCCGGTGAAAATTCTGGGTTTTCCCTCAGTCTTTGAGTAGGACCTATGATCAATTGTGCTGCCAACACAAGCACCAAAAGTTTATATCTCATCTTTGTGGAATGGAACAAGAGATGCCTGGAGAGACTTCTCGCGGCTGATGTGGATGACACGAGTGATGGCCATGGTGAAGAAAGGGAAACCAGAACTCAGAATGAAGGTACATCCAGCAGTGGTACTATGACAATGAAAGTCATACTGGAGATAAGATGGGATGTTTCTTTACTTTGAAGATAATGCAGGAGTTATAGTAAAACACATGGGATAAGGATGGATAATCTCCTCCTGTGCGATGAACTGCCTTTGAAAACCTGCAGGAGGGTCATCAATGGGTTGGCTCTGACTTAACGATACACAACAACATAGCAAACAATAAAGGGAAGACGAAAAGTTCTACTACCATTGGGCCAGTTACAAAGGAGTGTGAAGACTTGTGGCCCAGGATTGCATCCAACGCTGGCAGCATAACATGATTCTTAAGTGTTGTTGGGGGAAAAAAGAGAAAATATTAAAATTTCACCCAATTAAAAAGTATTTTGTTTTTGTTTTTTTTTCTCCCATACCTAGTCAATCTGTCCTATCTCCATACCTTTTCAACCTGTATGCAGAGCAGATTATCCGAGAGGGCTCTGTGAGGAGAACTGTGGTGTCAGGATTGGTGGAAGATCTATTAACAATCTGCATTATGCAGATGACATAACCCTGCTTGCCAAAACTGAGGAGGACCTCATGCACTTGCTGCAGAGGATCAAGGACTGCAGCCTTCAATATGGACTGAGGCTCAATGTCAAGAAGACAAAGATTCTCACCACTGGACCAATTGGTAGCATCAG
>NW_006400086.1:1984832-1990680 GCF_000299155.1 Elephantulus edwardii
CTTTGGACATGTTGTAAAGAGAGAAAGGTCTTTGGAGAGGGACATCATGCTTGGGAGGGTGCGAAAGACCCTCTATGAGGTGGATTGATTCAGTGACTGGGGTAATCGGGATGGTTATGTCAGAAGCAATACTATTGGCACAGGATAGAGCAGGGTTTAGGGCTGTTGTACATAGGTTCTCTATGAGTCGCAAACCACTCGACAGCACATAACAACAACAGTCAATCTGTATGCTGAGCAAATCATCTGAGAAGCTAGATTATAATAAAAATGTGGCATCAGGATTAGAAGAAAACTCATAAACAACCTGTGTTATGCCGATGACACAATTTTGCTTGCAGAAAATGAAGAAACACAGCAGAAGATCAAAGATTACATCCTTCATTATGGAATATCAAGAGGAACAAAAATTGTCACCACTGGACAAATAGATAACATCATGATAGATGATGAAAGGATTGGAGTAGTTATTGGCTTTGTTTGACTTGTATCCACAATAATACTCTTGGATATAGCAGACAAGAAGTCAAAAGATGTGTTGCATTGGAGATATTCACTATTAGAAACCTCTTCAAAGTTCTAAAAAGCAATGATTGCAGTTTCAAGACTAAAGAGGCCCCGATACAATTCATATTATTTTCAATTGCTTTCTGTGCATCTGAAAGCTGAACAATGAAAAGTTAGTTTTCGTTAGGAAGTTCAACCAAGGTGCCCCTTAAAAAGTGAAATAATTTGTCTTAAAAAAGATATTCAAATTTTGTAAATATGCTAGTAGAAATTTTTTTTTTAGAAATTTTTTTTTAAAGCAAGCATATGGCGGATAGAGAAGTGCAGCAATGAATGAATGGAAATCCAAATTCTCTGTAAATGTTCATTAAAATTATTTTTTAAAAAAAGCAAGCATGCACCACAAGAAGATAAAGGTAAACAATCCAATTGAAAAATAGGCACAGGATATGAACAGACACTTCACCAAAGAAGACATTCAGATGGTCACCAAGCACATGAAGAAATGTTCAAAATCCCTAGCTCTGAGAGAGATGTAAATAAAACCAACTATGAGTATCATCTCACCCCAGTCAGAATAGCAAAATTTAACAGAACAGCAAGCAACAATGATGGCGAGGTTGTGGAGAAACTGGAACATTTATTCACTGTTGGTGGAAGTGTAAAATGGTACAAACACTGTGGAAGGTGGTATGGTACTTTCTCCAAAAGTTGCAAATACAGATACCATGTGATCCAGCAATTCCACTACTGGGAGTATACCCCAAAGAGATCATAAGTGCCACCCAAGCAGATATATGCACACCCATGTTTATCGCAGCTTTTTTCACAAAAAAAAAAAAACAACCTAAATGCCCATCAGCAAATGAATAGATAGAGTAGCTGTGCTATATTCACACAATGGAATACTACGCCGTATTGAAAAACAAGGAACTCATGCAATATTATTCAAAATGGGTGAACCTGGAGGACATTATGCTGAGTGAAGTATCTCAGTCAAAAAAGGACTAATACTGCATAGTGCCACTGTTGTAAAACAGGACTGACATCGGGGTTGGGGGGAGAATGAGAAAGATGGGATAAATAATGTATACATTGAAACATATGAGGGAGAGAACTGTTTAAAAGGGATATGTGATTAGGTATTACTCTCATGATAGGAGTCCAGAATGAAGGCTGCATAGTAGACTCGGGGGTAGGGAGTGTATAACAATGAAAGAATTTTTATTTTACTTTTCAAAGTGAAGAGAGAATTTGGGAGAGGTAGGGATGAGAAGGGAGAAAAGTGCAACAATGAATGAATGGAAATCCTCATTCTCTGTAAACTTTCATTAAAATTAATAATAACAAAAATAAAAAAATTAAAAAAGCAAGAATGATGAAACTTCATCTCATATTTTGCACATGTCTTTGGCAATCGACATGCTGGATACGATGGAAGATCAGAGAAAGAGGAAGAGTTCAGCAAGATGGATTAACAGTGACTGGAAGAATGGGCTAAAGCGTATCAGAGCTCATGAGTATTGTGCAGGATCAAGTAAGGTTTATATCTGTTATTCACAGGGCTCCTATGGATTGTAGTCATCTGGACTGCATATAACAACATCTAAGATTTTTCACATGTATTCATCTCATACAGCATGTCTTTCTAATAGTATAAAGAAATATATACAGTTAAATTCATTAATGAAGAAAAACCCAGAATAATTGTGTTCTGTAAAGAAGTTCTGAGTTGAGCCCACAAAGCAAAAACTATTTTTACAAAACAAATGAACAATTAAAGTATGCTACTGATACAATTATTTAAAAGCCCTAAAATCTTTAATATATTAGATGTTAGACTCATAGTTTTTAATACATCTGCCTTTATTTATTAGTTCCTCCTGCACTTTCCAGTTTTGCTGTAAATTAATCATTCAGGGCCTATTTCAGATACCACCTTTTTCATGAAAATGTTAATGATATTTTAAATTGACAACAAACTCTTCTTTTTTCCATTTCCATAGATTGTCTTCCATATAATCAATTACATATGGTTGGTTTTATGGCAATAATTAGTATATTTACATTGTAATTACAGGCTTTCTCTAGGTTTTTTTTTTCTGTCTTCCGTTTCTTTAATGATACTGTATTGACTATCCCTTGCTGTATATTATCTTTCCCTTCATTCATCTCAACATGTCTATGTTATTGTTGTTGTTAAGTGCCATAGAGTCGTAGATGACCCATAGTGACTCTATGAATGAAAGTCTTGAACACAAAACTTTCATCTTTTCTCCATGTTCATAGAGTTTCTGGAAGCAAACTTTTTTTGGAAGTGGATGCCACTCCTGCTTCCAAAGCCTGTTTTATCTATTATGCATTATCTATTTATTAATGTTTTTCCCCGTCTGCGTCATCCCTGGTAACTATCAAAACAAACAAATAATACTGAATAAAAGCTCTGGAGAACAAAGAAGTTACCTACAAATGGAACCAGTAAGAGAGAATGCACAACCCTGACACAGACTTCCGAATTTAAACCGTGACCAAACACAATCTAATTGATTGAGGAATTGTGGTAGATTCACACAAGGGAATACTATGCAGCACTCACTCAGGAGCAACAATCTTGAAAACTACTACATAACTTAGGAGAGACTAGAGAGAATAGTGTGAAACACAATATACATGAACTTTGTAAGGAAACCAATTTAAAAAAAAAAAGAATAAGATTTACAGCCTCAGAAACTTGATGGAAGTTCACTGTGAGTCAGAGCAAACTGGATGCTAGTGAACTGAATTGTTTAAAATATCTATCAACAATACCTTGTTAGAAGAGAATAAACAATCTTATGGCATGATTATTAATGATTTGCACTGCTAACCCTTAAGTTACAGCACTCCAGAGACAGGACCAGTCACTCAGTGTGAAAAAGATGAACATTCTACTCCTATGCTATTAACGGCTTCTGGAAACCAGCTGAAAGATTTGCTATAAGTTGGTTCCAATTTGAAAACAATGAGGTTTTTTGGTAGGTAAAATCATTCCCTTATTGAAGATAAAATTACTAGACACAGTGTGCCTATATTTCTCTCACCATAGATTTTTGGAAGATGTATAGAGCACTAAATCTGTTTCTCTACTATCTAGACAGGTATTATTATGCACCATCAAGTCAGAACCAACTCATAGCTGACCCTCTAGCTGGTTTTCAGAGTCAGTAAATCACTTGAAAGGTTAATACCTATCTTTCTGTCTCTGAGCAGTTCATGGATTCGAACCACATGGCTTAGGATTGGCAGTGCAAATCCTTAGTGCTAAGATATTTAGTTGATTATGCGGTAAGAACTGAGCACTCGTTTACTGTTTACTCAGAATCCACTCATAACTGATCCTCTTGAAGGTTTTTAGAGACTGTAAATTGCATGGGAAGAGAATTTTCACCCACTGAGCAGATACTGGATTTGAACCATATTCCTTTGAGTTGGTAACATACATACCTCCTTACCACTAAGCCACCATAACTTCCTTCTTAGAAGAAGAGTAAAACTTTGGTAGTTTAAAAGCTTTTGTAGATTGAATATTGTGCTTTCAATTTATCATAGATGAAATTACCCAGGCCAATGCGCTAGAATCGATGCACACTCATGTTTTCTAGGTTTTGGAAGCTCAACCTTAGTGAGAGGACACTGCCCATCTTTTATGTGAGGAATGGCTAGTGAATTAGAACCCCTGGGTTTTCAATTAACAACCCCACAGGTTACCAGTGAAAAGTACAGTTTTAGCATGGAAAAACCAATAAAAAATTGGGGTGACTTCTCCAGAAATAAAGCTCATGATATAATGCAATAATCATTACTTATTAAGGATTTGTTTAAGTCAAATGCTAAATCTCCTTTGGTAGATGCATGCCAGTGGTCTACTGGTATTCTCCAACTACATTTGTTTCTTTGTTTTGAGTGAAGATTTTCAAGTCACATTGACTTTTCACACACTCATTTGTAGATAGTTTATAAGCATTTATTAGTGGTGTTGTTGTGTACAGTAGAATCAGAACATAGCTGACCCTCTGGTGGGTTTTCAGAGGCAGTTAATCACATGGGAGGAGACTGCCCATCTTTCTCCTGTGAAGCAGCTAATGGCCTCGAACCACATGCCTTTGGGATTGCAGTGCAGCTTCTTTGCCACCAGACCACCAGGGCTCCCTTTTAAATTCTATATTGTATGTTGCCTCTTTACCCAATTTACCTATTAATTTTAATTCATGTTCTCTCTTTCCTGTCCTTATTAAACCACCAAGACTGATTCTGTGTGTAAACCTTTCCTTATTTTGGAGGGCAGGGTGAGTGGGATTTATTATTTTTTTAAAAAAATATTTCATATTGATTTATGTACAGAATTCATATACATTGTGTTTCATACATTCTTTGATTCACAGAATTTCATATGATCATTCCTGTACACTGTGTTTTATAAAACTAATCACCATTGATCTATGCCCACCATTACTTTGTTTAGGTCCCTACTGGATCTTTCCTAATTTCTTCATTCCTCCCCCTGCCCACCAAACTCTGCAAAGCCATGTTTTCCCTCCTGCCTACTCTCAAGTCCCTGCTCCTTTCCTTCTTGGAGTTTTACACACATTTTACTGGTTATCCTTTTATTTTTACAATAAGAGTCTTATGCAGTATTTGCCCTTAAGACATTCAGTTGGTTCACTCAGCACACTGCTATTCAGTTTTTTCCATGTTATATACTATTTTTCAAAATTGTTACTTCTGAGTGATGCATAGTATTCAATCATGTGAATGAACCGCAATTTCTCAATTCATTTGTTGATGGATATTGGGCTGTTTCCATTTCTTGAGATTGTGAATAATGCAGTTGTGAACATCAGTGTACAAATATCTTTTGTGTCTGTCTCAGTTCTAATTTACTTGGGATATATTCCTAACAGTGGAATAGCCAGGTCATATGGAATTTCTATGTTCACATTTTTTAGGAAATGCCACACTTCCTTCTTGAGTGGTTGTACTATTTTACAATCCTACCAACAATGTATGAGAGCTCCACTCTCCACATCCTCTCCAGCATTTGTTGCTTGCTATCCTATTAAACTTTGCCACTGCTACTGGGTGTGATGGTATCTCATTGTGGTTTTGATTTGCATCTCTCTGATTTCCAGTGATTTTGAGCATTTTTTCACATGTCTGTTCCCCATCTCAATGTCTTCCTCTGTGAAAATTCTTTCCATGTCTTTTCTCCATTTTTTAAAATAATTTTAATGAGCATTTACAGAGATTTTGGATTTCCATTCATTCATTGCTGCACTTCTCTCCCCGCCCATTCCCCCCCCCC
>NW_006400086.1:1991246-2001853 GCF_000299155.1 Elephantulus edwardii
ATCTCTATTTGCAACTTTTTGAGAAAGCGCCATATAGCCTTCCACAGTGGTTGCACCATTTTACACTCCCACCAACAGTGAATAAGGGTTCCAGTCTCTCCACAACCTTGCCAGCATTTGTTGCTTGCTGCTCTGTTAAATTTTGCTATTTTGACTGGGGTGAGATGATATCTCATAGTTGTTTTGATTTTCCCCCATTTTTTAATTGGGTTATCAGTGTTGTTTTTTTTTTTGTGGAGACCCAGGAGTATTCTGTAAACTTTTGTTATGAGACCTTTATGTGAGATTGCACTGCCGAATGTTTTTTTTCCCCAGACAGTAGGCTTTCCTTTCGCCCTACTGGAAACAGTTTTTTTTATACATACAGGGACTTAATCTTTAGAATGTCCCACACATCAGTGTTATCCTTTCCTGGTTGTGCATTTATGGCTTCATTTTGCAGCCTATTTATACCATAAACTAGGCCATCTAAGTTTGGTCCCATGCTGTCTCTTATGATCATGTTGGGTTTTGGCTTTACCCATATGTCTGTGATCCACCTTGAGTTGATTTTTGTGTATGGTGTATGATGTGGATCCTGTTTCAGCTTTTTGTAGGTAGATGTCCAGTCTCCCAGCACAATTTGTTGGAGAGGTTGTAGTTTCCTCACTTGATGGATTTTGGTTCTTTGTCAAATATCAGTTGAAAAAAAAATCATAGCCAACAACAACCACAAACCAGGAATTAACCATAGGTAGATAGGTTAATTTCTGGATTCTCAATTCTGTTCCATTGGTTTATGTGTCTGTCACTGTATCAATATCATGCTGTTTTGGTTATTAGAGCAGGTTTAAGACCAGGGAATGCTAAGCCTCTTATTTCATTCTTGTTTTTCAGAAGAGCCTTGCTTATTCAGGATCTCTTTCCTTTCCAAAAAAACCTTGTCAATTTCCTTTTCTATGTCTTTGAAAAATGAATGTGGTATCTCTTCTGGAATTGTGTTGTTGTCACATGCCATGTAGTCACCTGCAACTCATAGGGAAAACAGCTCTGAAGTCTGCTTTGATCCGAGCCATTCTCACTGACTCTACTACACCTACTCCCATTGCCTCAGTTACTGTATTAATCCGTCTCAACTGGGATCTTCCTCTCCTGTCCACCCTTCCAAGCATAATGTCTTTCTTCAAGGATTTATACCTCCTGACCACATGCCCAAAGTAAGTGAGATGGAGATTCAAAATCCTAGTCTCCCAGGAGAAACTTGGTTTCACCCTCTCTAAGACAGACTTATTGGAATTGCATAAAATGTGTACATTGGCTTTGGTAGGATTATAAATTTCACAATATTGAGTCTTCCTTACTGTAAACAGGGAACACATTTTCCCATTCATTTAGGTCTCTTATTGTTTCTCACAGTAGTATTTTGTACTTTATAAATGTCTTCTGTGTCTCTAATTAGTTTTATTCCCAAATATCTCAATTTGTGGTTGATTGTGATCTCAGAGGTACACAGTTCAAATCCACCGGAAGTTCTGCTGGAGAAGGAGGGGCAATCTCCTCCTGTACCAGTCAGATCCAATTTGATGGTACACACACACACACACACACACACACACACACACACAAAATAAAACAATAAAAAATTTAATAAAAAAGTGTTGGTTGTGGATCCGAGCAATCTGTAATTGCTAACAACCTCAATCTCTTCTCCATCTAATATGATGCTGCCAATTGGCCCCAGTAGTGAGAATCTTTGTCTTCTTAATGTTGAGCTTCAATCCATATTGAATCATGAGCATTTCATAGGTTGCTAATGAGTCTTCTTCCCATCTTGATGCCACACTCCTCCTCATAAAGGCCAGCATCCCAAATGATCTGTTCTGCATAAAGATTGAAAAGATACGGCAACAGGACGCATCTCTGATACACGCCTTTCCTGATTTTGAACCATTCAGTGTTTCCTTGCTCTGTTCTGAGGACTGCTTCTTTTTTTTTTTTTAAATTTATTTATTTTTCATTTCAATGAACATCTACAGAGATTTTGGAATTCCATTCATTCATTACTGCACCCTTCTCCGTACCCCCTCCCCCCCTTTTTGCTCCTCTCCTTGAAAAGCAAAAGAAAAACTCCCTCATTGGTACACAATCCCCCCTGCACATCCCCCAACCACACCCCCAACCCCAAATATAATCCACTCTGCAACCCTCATTCCGTACTCTTACGATAAACATAATGCCCTAAAATATAATACTTTTAAACTATTCTCTCCCCCATAGACAGGACTGCTTCTTGAGGAAAGCTTTTCATGAATAGCAAGTAATTGCAAAGACCATGGCCTGGATTAGGCGCACCTTAGTTTCCAGACTAACATCATTGCTCTTCAGTATTTTGGAGAGGTCTCTGACAGCAGACATTCCCAATGAAATTCGTTATTTCCTGGACGCTAGTAACAAAAGTGCTGATTGTAGAGCCAAGCAAATAAAGCACTAAGTACGCATACGCAACTTCAAGCTGTATCGGAGGTCAATTAAGTCAAATCCAGTTAAGTGAGCTCACTGACTCTCTTTTCCATCTCTTCAGTTTTACTTTTTTATCCTACCAGCATGCTGGACACTTCTGTGATTTCAGATTTAATATTCTGGATTGCATTTTTATGTTTTTCTGTTATTTCCAGTACTGTGTTGGCTGTATCCTTTCTGTCTTGTGATGATTTTTTAAGTTCTTGTATCTCTTTGTCTATTCTATCAATTTTTTTCTTCCATCTTTTGTATTTTCATCCATAGCTGTTGAAGTTTCTCCTCATCCATATATTTCTTTGGGACTGTTATCTCTGAGGTATTTGCTCTCTTATTGACTTCCATTGTTTCTTCCTGCATTTTTATCAAATAACTCTGCTTCAACATATTCTGGCTCTCTCTATCTGGGGTATTCATTGGGTCTGCTTTTTTAGAAGGTTTATTTTGGTTTTTGGTGTTTTTTTATGATGGCTTATGTGGATGGTTGCTTTCTTGATATTATGAGAGTCTTTTCTTGGTAGATATTAAGCCATTGTAACTATAAAATTACCCAGGGTATGACAATGTTTTGTGAAGCACCTATATATTTGTGCTCCCTTCTTGACGGCAGTTTTTCCCTCAAAGTACCTTGTTGACAAAGGAGGAAGCCTGTTGTTCCCTTCTGGAAGTGGCTTCTCACCTCCCTTGAGGTGCCAGGTCCTCTCTGTTGCTTGAACTTAAGAGGTCCCATGTGGTCAAGCTAGATAGCAGGTTTTTCCCCAAAGCACCTAGTTAATCGACTAGAACAGATCCATTGCTTCTGATGTCACACAGTGGCGGCTTCTGACAACACGCTGCAATGGCTCTAAGAACTTTTAAAAATACAGATACCTATTTAATTGATTGGAACAAATTCATGCCTGTAGATGATGCATGTCACCTCTCTGAGCTTCCTGAATGTGGATTTCCCCATTTTCATAATACTTGAGAAGTTTTCTTCTATTATCTCTTCCACAATTTTCTCTGTACTTTCTGTGTCTCCTTTGTGTTCTGGAATTCTAGTCGTACATATCTTATTCCTTTTGATGTTATCCCACATGATTCTAATGTTTTATTCATTTTCCTTCCATCTATCTCTCATTTTCTTTCTTGTATGTTCCCACTGGGGTTCTTGTCTTCTAGCTCACTGAGTCTCTTTTCTTTTTCTTCTGTTCTGCTTTTCCATACCGGTAGCACATTAGAAACATCTACCATTTTGGTTTTAATATTCTTTATTGCATTACAGACATTTCTGTTATATCTAGTACTGTGCTGGACCTTGGATCTTCCCTCTTTGTGTTGTGATGATTTTGAAAGTTCTTGTACTTCTTTTTCTATAGTTTCAGTTCTTTCTTTCATATTTTTCAGCTTCCTCCACAGTTGTTCACATTCCTCTGCTTCTATATATTTCTTCTGGCTCCCTGTCTTTGAAATATTAATTTAGGAGTTCCCTTCTTACTGCCATCATTAATTCAGTATATTTCTTCTGGTTCCCTATCACTTTATTTGAATAGTATATGAATAATAATAATGTATTCACTTTATTTTTATATTCCATTTTTTTCCTTCCATTATTTGTATCTTCTTCAGTTGCTGTTCATACGACTCCACATCAATATACTTATTCTCTCTCCCTGACTTTTGGGTATTCATTCAGTAGCAACATGCTGTGCTGTTTTTTTGAGAAGCTTAATTTGCCTTTTTACAATGTTTGAAGCTGCCTGCTGCTTTCTTGACATTACATGATATTTTTTTTGGTAGGTGTTAGGCCATTTCTATTGTGTCTGCATACATTGTTGATAATTCTGTATCTTTATAATATTATTGATTAGTTGCCAGTTTAAAAGGTTCAGTCTATGGGTGTGGGCAATTCACTCTACTGGAAGTCCTTTCTGGTTCTTTGGATTGGGAAAATTTATCTTTCCTAAAGTCCTTCAGGTCCTCTAATATCTGCAGTGCAATCATATTGGAATCTTGCCTTTTTTCAGCTCCCTATTTTAAAGTCTATTTTCCTCTTTTGTCTATGGAAGGCCAGGTTCCCCAATGTTTCTATCCAGAGTGCTCAGGCAGCTCCCACATTAGCCCTTTAATGTGCCACCTGTGAAAGTGAGTCTCTCTCTCACATGATCACAGTCTCCTCTCTTAAATGATATTGTCCTCTTGCTCTATGGGATAGCCCTGGGAAAGCCAGGCTCCCCCCCTTCCCCGGAAGCGTTTTTCTCCGTGGGAGCTGCAGCCCCCTACCTTCCCAGCACCTGAATGTGATGACTCTTAGATTTAATCTCTCACCTGATTGGAGCCCCCTCTCCTGAAGTTGATTGTCCTCTTTTGCCTCCTTTCTTTATTTTTTAATGTTGTTGTTGTTGTGTGTGTACCATCAAGTCTGAGCTGACCCATAGATTATCCTCTGGTGGGTTTTCAGAAACAGTTAATTGAATGAGAGGAAACTGCCCATCCTTCTCCCACAAAGTAGCTGGTAAAATTGAACTATGTGCCTTTGGGATTGCAACACAGATTCTAAGCAAAAAGCTGCCAGAGTTCAGTATTATTTATACCATGATTACCCTTTTGTGATTGACTTAATGTCATTCAATGTTATTTATTCTAGAATAACACATGTTATGCAGTATTTAATGAATTCTTCATCGTTTATCACGGTGAATATTCCAGAGTTGTGGTTGTCTCGTAGCATTGAATCACACTGCAACTCATGGAGATCCTATGTGTAATAGTTCTGAACCCTGAGCTGTCTTGAGTCCATCTCACTGACTTTGACACATATACCCCCATTATCCCAGTTACTGTATTAATCCATCTCATTTGGGGTCTTCCTCCCCTGTGCTGTCCCTCCACCCTTCTTTGCATGAGTGGTCTCCAGTGATTGGTCTCTTCTGGCCATGTGCCCAAAATTTGTGAGACAGAGTTTCAAAATCCTTTCCCTCAACCAGAAACTTTAACTATTCATCCATTGATGAACATTTGGTTTGTTTATAATTTTGTTATTATAAATAATGCTTCAGCAAACATAGATGTGCTTATGGTGTTTGTAGACAATGATTTGTATTTTAAACACAGTGATGTGGGGTTTAAAAAAAATCTTATGCATTATGTTTTCTTTTGTACTACTCCAAGTCTTCATCTACCAGTTGGACAAAAGACACATAAAAGTAACCAACATAAGAACAATTAAAAATGCTACATTCTGGGGAGATAGGAACAGTTTTCATTTGTGGAGTTTTTCAGTGGTGTGTTGTTTTGTTTTGTTTTTTTTTTTTAAAAATACCTTTTCTACATGAACTAAATACTTCAACATAATGAAAAATACTTAAAATGAAGAAATAACATTTTAATAACAATTCTGTGCCACTCTAGCATATACTTATTAGAGTTTAGTTTATTATTAGACTTGACTTACATAGCTGTGTTTCCATAGAAGAATTGAGTCTCTGGGAAAACATGTTATAATTTCTTTGATTTAGTTACCTAAAATCAATTTGAAATTTTTTATCTAAGCCATATGATCACTACCACCCACATGCCATCTGGGTGGCACATCTCCAGATGGTACATAGGAAGCAATAAACCTCTCGAATTTTGCCCTATAAATACAAACCAAGAGAGTGCTCTAAACAGCTTCATATTCTCAAATAGTGTCTTTTAGGAAGGGTTTTAATTACAACTGATCAAGCAGTAAAAATAAATAAATAAAAACTTTCACCTGTACTCCATTTTGTCTGGTTGAAATTTTGAGTCTTTAGGAAAAACATCTAGAATCTGGTGGATAAGAGTCATTCTGTACTCCACAATATAAATTTTTGTTGTGATTTTTCCACAAAATACCAGTGTTAATAGGACACTGTTTTTATATCTTACATAGTCATTCAGAAAGTTGTTGCAGGAACTCCCTTTTTTAATGTGAACTTTTAGATTAGTGGTTCAGAGACATTAGGATCTCTGTAAAATCATGGTGTCAGACCACATTCTACTCATATTACATCACATTCTCTGATAGTGTGAGAGAAACATCTGAATTTTTCATTTTTTGCCAATGTTGACATTGTACAGAAAAGTTTAAGAAGCACTCTCCTAGAAAATTGTGTTGATGTAGTCTAAATTGCATTTTTGTGAGGGTTAAAGGCTTCAAATCAACAAATAAACATGAAAAATATATTTTGTGTAAATCACATAGATCATAGTTTCTGGAAAAGGAACAAGGGAAAGGTTAAAAAGCTGATATATCATGGTAGTATATTACAACATAATACAAGATAAAAGTCAAACCTTTTTGGTGGGCTAGGTATTAGGATATTTTCTAAAGTGATTTTGTCATCGAGTCCTAAAATCCATGTATAGCTAAAACAATATGAATGATATCAAGTGTTTAATGTAAATGGGAAAACTGAACCTCTTGTAAAAATAAGAATAAATGTAGTTATTGTAATTTAGACCTATTCTAATTGAAAGACTCAGCTGAAGTGATTGTCAAGCTGACCGCAACCCAGTTTAATATAAAAAGAGGAAAATCAAATCCTCATCATAAGGGAAAAAATGGTATTTTTCACACTAGTTTCCCTAAAGTTGTAATGTCTGTTTTGTGTTCATTTATCTACTTATATATTTTTACTTAATGCATTGCCCCATATATTTGTTTCTTCATGTGCAACCTTTCGCTTAAAGAGTACATAATATAAAGGAATTTTTCTTTTTCTTTTACTATTCTTAAAATATTATTTACTTTACTACTATATTCTTTTCAAGTATGCTATAGAATTTGATAAAAACACAATAGGGATGGTTATTGCATAAGAATAAGTAAAATAGGCCTAGAGTAAGCTCTCTCCATTGCTTCTGCAGAGATGGGACCAAGGTGTCCCTGGGATTATAGGTTCCTTCATGTAGGGTGACTGTGGGGCCATCCCATGGGCTAAGCAGGACAAGAGACTTTAGTATACAGAACTTAAAACAGGAATGAATTTTCTTAGCTCTCTGCAACAGAAGAGGACTGACCTGTGAGCCTCTAAGTACAAGCTGCCCAAGTGGGCAGTCCTGATCTCCCACCACACCAGAGACAAAGAAGGACACTAAGCTGCAGGAGAAAAGGGGAGGTGAGGTTCTGTGTTGAGAGTGAGCACTCACCATTGCTTTTAGGCACATAGGACTGAGGCGTTCCTGAGGTTATAGGTCCCTCCATCTGGGGTTCCTTGCCTTTGATGCTGCAGGGCCATCCCAGGGGCCAAGCAGGACAAGAGACCTTAGTATACAGATTTCAAGCAGAGGAAAGTCTTTTCATATCTCTCTGGGAGAGAGAAAAGGCTGACTTCACACCCCCTGTATGCAAGCTACTTGAGCTGGCAACACTGATAGCTAATCTTGTGCCACTACAAAGCCAAAGGCAGACATTACGTTCCAGGAGAAAAGGTGCATGAGAAACTGCTTGAGTAGAGCACCTGGTCTCATACAACTCAACCACTTCATACTTGAAGGAGGCCTATAGAGTCAGTTTCAGGGTACTACATCAATGCAACATTCCTACAGGGCTGCAGTGCAGAGCAGAGAGAACATCAATGACTTTAGGAAAGGCAAATTTTCCCAGAAAGGACTTACCGTAGAGTGAGTAACTCACCCCATAGACTGAATATTTTAACTTGGCAACTAATTAGTAACATTATAAAGCCAATAACCATCAATAACTTTCACAGACACAATAGAAACAACCCAATACTTATCAAGAAAAACATCATACAATGTCAAGAGATCAGCAGGCAGCTTCAAACACCATGATAAAACATATTAAGCATTTTCCTGAAAAAGCATATAATATTAGAGACATCATTAATATCCCAGAGTCAAGAAGGCAGATGATATATGTTGATAAAAGGTGACATCCAAACAGCTACAAAAGAAAATATAAATGATGAAAGAAAAAATGAAAGCCACAAATAAATAACCAAGCAGAAGAGAACAAGGAAAAAAATATACATATTGATGAAGAGTTATTTGAACAGATACAGAAGAAGGTGCAAATTATGGAAGAAATAATGGAAAACACCAAGAAAGCAAATGCTCCAGAGACACAAAGCTAGAATAAATATATTGATGAGGTGAAACTTGTACAAACACAGAAGAAAATGCCAAAAATGAAAGAATTGAAACTATAGATAAAGAGCAAGAACTTAAACAAAAATCATCACAAGATAGAGAGGGTACTGCCAACACAGTACAAAAAATAACAAGAAGACATGAAAATGCAATCCACAATATTAAGAGAGAAATGACAGAAGTGTCCAACATGCTGGTAGGACAAAAATTTAGAATAGAAGAGATGGTGCAGAGAGTTGGTGAGCTGGAAGAGAAGAACCTCAATGGAAACATACCAGAAGAAAAATCTGAGATGAAATGTAAAGAAAATGAAGAAAATAGTTGACACATGTGGAATGACATAAAAAGGAATAACATACATATGAATACACATGATTGGACTACCAGAATATAACAAGGATAGGGAAATCACCGAGAAAATTGCAGAAGACATACTAAAATAAAACTTCCCAGGAATTATGAAGAACCAGGAAATCTACATTCAGGAAGCTCAACAAACACCAAATAGACCAGACTCAAAGAGAATAGCATCTAAACATAGTCAAATTCTACAAAATAAAAGGTAATAATAGAATAATGAAAGCAGTCACCTAAAGAGAAGAAACAATTAGATTAAATTCTGATTTTTCAGCAGAAACCATGTGAACAAGAAGACAATGGGATGGCAAATGCAGGAAGTTGAAAGATAACAATTGCTAACTGAGGATCATATACCCAGCAAAGTTCTCCATAAAACATAAAGGGGAAGTTAGATTCTTTGCAGAAAAGAAGGACCTTAAGGAATTTGTGAAAACAAGACCAAAACTACAAGAAAGTTTAAGTGAAGTCCTGCACACAGAGATGTCAAAGGAAAGTACATGGGCCATAGTAACCAAAAACAACAGAAAAAGATACACAGCAAAATGGGAAAAAAGAAAACCTGGCCTGACAATAATCACACTAAATGTGAATGGAACAAATGCACCAATTAAGAGAAAAAGAGTAGCGGAATGAATGAATAAAACAAAGCCCATCAATATGTTGCCTACAAGAGACACATCTAAATAAGGAAGAGAAAGACAGACTCAAAATCAAAGGCTGGAAAAAATATACCAAGTAAATTGTAACCTCAAAAAAGCAGGAGTGGCAATACTAATTTCTGATAAAATAGATTTCAGAATGAAAACCACCATCAAAGATAAGGAAAGGCATTGCATACTTTATATACTAGATCAAGAAGACATAACCTTGGTCAACATTTATGCACTGAATGATAGACCTGCAAAATACATAAAACAACAGTTAACAGAACTGAAGAGTTAAATAGCCAGCACCCCAGTAGTGATAGGAGAATTCAACACACCACTATAACCAAAGGATAGGTCAACTCAAAAGAAACAAAGATGAAGAAGACCTAATATACACAGTCAGGCAACTCAACCGTGTGGACATATTTCAAGCATTGCACCCAATTAAAAGTCAATTAGCTTTCTTCTTAAGTTCACATGGGAAACTTTTTAGAATTGACCACATATTAGGGCACAAAGCAAACCTCAACAAATTTAAAAAAAAAAACAACCAAACACAAAACACAAACCACATAGAAATAATACAAAGTATCTTCTCAGACCACAGTGCCATGTTGTTGTTAAGTGACATAGAGTTGTATATGACCCATAGCGACTCTATGAATAAGTCTTGAATGCAAAACATTCATCTTTTCTCCAAGTCCGTAGAATTTCCAGAGGCAAGCTCTTTTTGGAAGTGGATGCCACTCCTGCTTCCAACCCTGTTTTATTTGAGAGATCCACAAAAGCCTTTTTAAATAAGAGGCTAAATCCAATCAGCTCACACTGTGGAGCACAGCAGCCACACCCTAGTCTCAACCTCAAACCAGAAAACATACCTTAGAAGAATCCAACTTCACCGAAGACGACATTCAGATGGCTAACAAACACATGAACAAATGCTCAAAATCCCTAGCCCTAAGAGAGATGCAAATTAAAACAACTATG
>NW_006400086.1:2006088-2012303 GCF_000299155.1 Elephantulus edwardii
CATTCCACTCATCTTCCCATCTGGGAATAGCCCCAGACTGGTGGCCAAAAGCCTTATTAAATATGACGCCAAATCCAATCAGCTTACACCCTCTTGCTAGCAGCAGTCACACCCTAGTCTCAACCCCAAACCAGAAAATACACCTTAGCAGAATCCAGTCGTTTCACTCATCTTCCCATCCTGGAAATAACCCCAGACTGGTTGTGAAGCCAACAATGTGGAAACCAAATACCACCCTGGTAGAACACAATTGGGTTATAGAAAAAATGAAGAATGAAATTGAAAAGTACTTTGAAACAAATGATAATGAAAATACAATGTACCAAAACCTCTGGATGCAGCTAAGGCAGTCTGCAGAAGGCAGTTCATAGCAATAGGCAAAAATGAAAACTGAAGAAAGAAGCAAAATTAATGATCTAACTCAACACCTTCATCAAATAGAAAAAGACAAACAATCTAACTCTCAACAGATTCTAGTAGAAAGGAAATTATAAGAATAAGCACTGAAATCAATGTGATAGAAAACAGAAAAACAATTTAAATCATCCATAAGACTAGAAACTGGTTTTTTGAAAGGGTCAATAAAATTGACAAACCATTGGCAAATTTAACAAAAGAAAAAAGAAGACACAAATAACTTGATTAAGGAATGATAGAGGTGACATCACAACAGAACCCGAGGAAATTAAATCTATAATATCAGAATAGTAAGAAAAGCTATCCTCAGATATGTTTTGGACATGTTGCAAGGTGAGATCAGTCCTTAGAGAGGGACATCATGCTTGGAAGTGTGGAGAGACAGTGCAGGAGAGGAAGACCTTTGATGAGATGGATTGATTCTGTGTTTGGGGTAATAGTGATAAGTATAGTAAAGACACTAAGATTGGTACAGGATAGGTCAGAGTGTAGGGCTATTGTACAATGGGTCACTATGAGTCACAGACGCCTCAATGTCACATAACAACAACAATAACAATACTCAGATAAATTTGAAGACTTAGAGGAAATAGATGAATTCCTTGAAGTTCATGCCCTACCTTGATTGACATCATGGTCAGATATAGAAAACTTGAACAGAGCCATTACAAAAGAAAAAATTGAGCAGGTCATGAAAAGACTTCCCCCCCCAAAAGTCCTAGACTAGATGGCTTCACAACTGAATTCTACCAAACATTCAGAGAAGTTTTATCAACAATTCTACTTAAGTTTTTTTAAAAAAATAGAAAAAGAAGGTACACTCCCAGAAACATTCTATGAAGTAAGCATAACCCTAATACCAAAATCAGGCAAAGATAGTACCAAAAAAGAAAACTACATACCAATATCACTCATCAACATATACACAAAAATCCTTAACAAAATTCCAGCCCTTAGAATCCAAAAGCACATAAAAAAAATTCATCATGACCAAGCGGGATTCATAACACGTATACAAGGATAGTTCAACATAAGAAAAACAATTAACCTAATTCACCAATTAACAAAAATAACAACAACCATATGGTCTTAGCAAATGATGCAGAAGCACTTGACAAAATCTAACACACCTTACTGATTAAGACATTCTGCAAATTTGGAAGAAAAGGGAATATCCTCAACATATTGAAAAGTACTATACCAAAACCAAGACTTGCAAAGCCAAGATTCAATATCATTCCCAATGGAGAAAGACTAAAAGCATTTTATGTGTGAACAGGCACAAGAATAGTATGTCCACTGTCAAATACTGGAAGTATTTGATGGGGCAATATGACAAGAGAAGGGGGGAAAAGGCATCCAGATCAGCAAAGATATAGTTAAACTATCACTATATGCAGATGATATTATAGTATACACAGAAAACTCAACCAAAAAAACCCTCTTAGATCTAGTAGACCAATTTAGTAAGGTGGCAGGATTGTTGTTGTTATGTGCCATCAAGTCACCTGTGACTCATAGCAATCCTATGTACAACAGCCCTAAACCCTGCTCTATCCTGTGTCAATCTTATTGTCTCTGATACACCTACCCCCATTACCCCAGTCACAGTATCAATCAATGCACCTCATCAAGGTGCTTCCTCTCACGCACTGTCCTTCCACCCTCCCAAGCATGATGTCCTTCTCCAAGGTTTGGTCCCTCCTTGCAACATGTCCAAAGTATGTCAGATGAAGTTTCAGAATCCTTGCCTCCAAGGAGTAGCCTGGCTTCACCCTCTTCAGGACAAACTTATTTGTTCTTTAAGCAGTCCGTGCTACAGTCAATGCTCTTTTCCAACACCACAGCTCAAAGACATCAATTCTCCTATCATCCCTAGTCATTGTCCAACTTTCTAATGCATAGCATGTAATTGTAATTGGCCTATGTCAGGAACACTTTAGTCTCCAGACTGACATCATTGTGCTTCAGTACTTTAGAGAGGTCTCTGACAGCAGACTTTTCCAATGCAATTAATCTTTCAATTTTCTGGCTGCTGGTATAAAGAGTGTGGTAGGATACAAGATCAATATCCAATAATCAGTGAGATTTCTCTCCAGTAATAAAGAGAACTCAGAGAAGGAAACCAAGAAAGCAATATAATTTACAATAGCCAACCACAAATTATGGTACTTGGGAGCTAACCTAACTAGAGACACAAAAGACCTAGACAGTGAAAACTACAGACCTAAATAAATGGGAAAATGTGCCCTGTTGATGGATGGAAAGACTCAATATTGTGAAAATGACAATACTACCAAAAGCACTATACATGTTCAGCACAATCCAAATACAGATACCAAATTAATTTTTCAAGGAGATTGAAAAGGAATTCATTCAGCTCATTTGGAGAGAAGAGACACTGAATAAGCAAAGCACTTCTGAAAAACAAAAATGAAGTGAAAGACATAGCATTCCTTGACCTCAAAACCTACTACATAGCAGTAGTGACCTAAGCAGCACCAATGGAATAAAATTGAGAACCCAGAAATGGACCCATCTATCTATGGTCAACTGTTATGTGACAAGGAAATAAAACCTATAAAATGCGGGAAAGACAATCTCTTCAGCAAGTGGTGCTGGCAAAACGGGACTGCTACCTGCAGAAAGCTGAAGAATGATGCACATCTCACACCATATACAAAAACAACTCAAGGTGCATCAGAGATCTGGGAGTAAAGCCCCAAACTATAACGTTCCTAAGAGGCAAACTGGGATAAAGTTTAGAAGGCCTAGTCTACAGTATAAAAGGACTGTCAAATACAGTCTTAAATGCACAATCTGGAGTATAAAATTGATGAATGGGACCTTGTAAATATTGAATCTCTGTGCTCATCAAAAACTTTTTCCAACAGAGCAAAAAGGAAACCTACTGACTGGGAACAGATGTTTGGCAATACCATCTCAGACAAAGGTGTCATAATGAAAGTATACAGAATATTCCTGGTCCTCCAGAAGAAAAAGACTGATAATCCAGTTAAAAAATAGGTGAGAGACACGGAAAAACCTTTCACAGAGAATAATATTCAGATGGCCAAAAGACACATGAAATGCTAAAAAATTACTGGCAATAAGAGAGATGCAAATCAAAACCACATTGAGATACCATCTCACCCCAGTAGCAGTGGCAAAGTTTAGCAGGGCTGTAAGTAATAAGTGTTGGAGAAGATGTAGCAAGACAGGGACTCTTACACATTGTTGGTGGGATTGTAAAATGGTACAACTACTCTGGAAGACAGTTTGGTGCTTCCTTAAAAAACAGAACATTACAATTCCGTATGACCCAGCTATTCCACTACTTTGAATATACCCTGAGAAAACTAAAACTGAGGCACAGAGACTTATACACCAATGATCATAGCAATGTTATTCATCATTGCAGGAACATGGATACAGGCAAATGCCCAAGCACAGTGGAGTGAAAAATTATGGTACACTGACACAATGTAATACTATGAAGCACACAGAAGCAATGATTTTGTAAATTTTTACCTAACGTGGGAGGGACTGGAGGGTATTATGCTAAGTGAATTAACTCAGTCTCATAAAGACAAATGCTGCATATGCCATTATTATAGCATGTGTGTGAGAATCCAAGGAGGGGAGTTGGGGTACTTAATCATAGGGTCACACAATTTGATGTGTGGTGGGAGTGGTGGGTAAAGGAAAGGGAAAGATGTGAAAAACAATGTAAGGAAAAACTTGTAAGTAAACTACTATAAAATTTTTAAAAAAGAATAAGCAAAATAGATAAACAATCATGTTTCCTGCTTACCTATGCTTGTTGTCATACCTCTTTTCAGGATTCTACAGTTTAAGCAGAAAATAACAACATTTATGCTTCAATTAATCATATAATTTATATGTATATTTTCATTTAAAATTAAACTGTTTTTCACTCAATAAAGATCAGAAGATACATCACAGAATAGGATTAACTAGTAAAATCTTTTCTGAAGACCTTAAAAAAATCAAATCCTAATTCCTAAGTGTCAAAATTAATGTAATTTTCTTGTGAAATATATTTTGTTGTATTTACATTTGAGCACTGCAATTATAGTTGTTGCTCTATTTCAATAATATTAAATAAATCCATTTGGCTAAGAAAGAAAATTAGAAGATGGATAGGTTAGTAGAAATGTTTGTTAAATTCTCTTCTAGTTGTTTTTTTTTTTAACTTGAAAAGAATTTTAGTGACTAGGGAGGGCAGAAGGAGAATTGATGTCTTTGAGCTGTGGTGCTGGAGAAGAGTATTGAATGTACCCTGGACTGCCAAGAAAACAAACAGATTCATCCTAGAGAGGGTTAAACCAGGCTACTCCTTGGAAGCAAGGATTCTGGGGCTTCATCTGACATACTTTGGACATGTTGCAAGGAGAGACAGGTCCTTGGAGAGGGACATCATGCTTGGGAGGGTGGAGGGACAGCGCAGGAGGGGAAGGCCCTCTGTGAGGTGGATTGATTCAATGATTGGGGTAATCGGGATGGGAGTGTCAGAGACAGTGCGATTGGCACAGGATAGAGCAGAATTTAGGGCTGTTGTACATAGGGTTGCTATGAGTCACAAACGACTCAATGGCACATAACAACAACAACAACAAATTTAACCAAAAACTATCTATTTAAATGTTCTTGAAAAATTATCCTCATTTCACCAGAATTTCAGAAAAGTCACAGTTTAATTTGAAATAACAAAGTACAATACTATCTTAAAGAAAATAAGTGATGTATTCATAAAATAGAATATTATCTGGCAATAAAAATGTGAAGTAATAATCCATCTAATACAAATGATCCTCAAAAACATTATTCTAAATGAAAGAAGCTAATCATATAATTTGTATAATTATTTTATAGAAAGTATCCATAAGACACAAATCTAAATGTTAAGAAAGTATTTTATTGGTTACCTAGGATTGGGCTGAGGTAAGGTAGAGTGAATGTAGAGTGATTGTTAATTGTCATAAATGGGTTTTTTTGGGGGGGTGTAGAATGATAGTGATTTGAATCCATTTGCTGCTATATAGAACAAACATGGGCAATCTCCTCCTGTGAGATTAAACTGCCTCTGAAGACCCACTGGAGGGTCATCTATGAATTAGTTCCAAGTCATAGTACACAATAATACAACAACAAATACATGAAAAACCATCCACATAGACACTTCAAATGGATAAATATTTTTATATATGGTTTATACTTTAAAAATAAAAAATATGAATTGTGGGTGATGGTAAATCATAAGTTTGAGGTGGTATTTTGGGTTTTTTCCTCATGAGGTTACATGTTTGCACAGTATAGAAAAGTGATCTGCCTTATACCAATGTTGTTGTTGTTGTTGTTATGGGCTGTCGAGTCGTTAGCAACTCATAGCGACCCTATGTACAACAGCCCTAAACCCTGTTCTATCCCATGCCAATCGCATTGCCTCTGACACGCCCATCCCGATTACCCCAGTCACTGAATCAATCCACCTCATAGAATGTCTTCCCCTCCTGCACTGTCCCTCCACTCTACCCAGCATGCTGTCCCTCTCTAAAGACCTGTCTCTCCTTATAACATGTCCCAAGTACGTCAGACGAAGCCCCAGAATCCTTGCCTCCAAGGAGTAGCCTGGTTTAACCCTCTCTAGGATGAATCTGCTTGTTTTCTTGGCAGGCCATGGTACATTCAGTACTCTTCTCCAGCACCACAGCTCAAAGGCATCAATTCTCCTTCTATCCTCCCTAGTCATTGTCCAACTCTCTGATGCATAACAA
>NW_006400086.1:2014063-2022661 GCF_000299155.1 Elephantulus edwardii
TAACAACAACATTTTTTCCTGGATTATATTTATTTTGCTATTGAGAATATACAAAGCAAAATATACAAATTCAACAGTTTGTAAGCATACACTCTAGTGTCCTTGGCTACATTTTTCAAGTGATACAATCCTTCTCATTCCCCTTTTGTGAATTTCTTCCTCATTACCATAAATTCACTACTCCTTAAGGTGCCTATCTAAATCCTTAAATTTGCTGTTGTCATTTTGATCTCAAATATATAGTTCTAAAAGGAGCATAATATCTAAGGCAAAACTCTTTTGGAAAACATTTTATTGTGATTTGAATTAAAGTTGACAGAGAATATTGATTTTTGATCCTAAAATTCACATTGTGTGTTTTGAGGCACTGATGGCAGTCTCCCCAGTGTAGCAACACTTCTCACTTCCTTGCTGTGTTTACTACTTCCATTCAGCTCTCTTCTTCATCCTTTCCTGCTTCTTGACCATTGTCTCTAGGTAAATGTTGCTCTTCTGATCTCAGACTATTGAATGTTCTAAGGAATACATTAGTCACTGTTAGCATTTGCCTGTGTATTGTTTGGAAATTAAGGTATGGGATTAGTGCAGTTCTAAGCTTAAAGAGAAACTAAGTATCACACTCTCAAATTTTCTATCAGTCTCTATTAGACCACTAAACCTGGTCTTATTTGAAATGATTTTGAGTTTCCATCTTCTTTTCTCAGACTATCTAGAGTCCTTTATTATTATCTTTTCCAGGGTGGCTTATTGTCCTCTTTTAGTGAAAAACAACCATGCATATAGTCTGGCAACAATATTTGTTGAATATTCAAGCTGATTCTGAAATGATATAGCAAATTCATGGGAACCTCCATGTTGCTGATTGTGAGTTTCACTCGTCTGCTAGTAAAACTCTTTTATCATTCACATTTACTGTTGATATCTTAAAGCATGTTCTTATTGTATTATCTTTGAGTCAGTACTGACCCATAGCTGAGCCTCTGGTGAGTTTTCAGAGGCAATTAATTGTATAGGACGAGATTACCCATCCTTCCTTCTCCTGTGGGGCAGAGGGTGGATTTGAACCACCTGCTTTCAGGATTGCAGTGAAGCTTCTTGCCACTAGGCCACCACAGCTCCTTTCTTAAATCATGTAGAGTTAGAACCAACCCTTAGCTGACTCTCTGATGGGTTTTCAGAGGAGTGAATTTTCCAAGGCAGTTTAATTGCATGGGAGGAGATTACCCATCCTTCTACAGGGGAGCACAGTAGCCCCTAAATACAAAGGATGTGCTCTACTTCAATTATACGTCTATGCCTTATCAACCTGGACTAGATGGTTTCCTCAGGTTTTGTAACTCTTTTTTTAAATTTTTATTTTGTAACTCTTTTTGTAACACCTATTGTTCACTTGCTGTTTCTAGATTATATGAATATCATGGTCTCTGATGAGGATATGAAGCTGACACTTCAAAAAGTGTCTTGTTTAGGAGTCCAAGAAACCAAACATATGGACACCTCTTTTCCATAATCATCTTAATGTAACTAGACCTTCAATAACTTGCATAAAATCTTTCTACAAATGTAACCTTGAGGAGATCAGGTTTAGCTGGCCTGCTAGCTGTCTGATTCTCCCACTTTTTAGCTATCGTTTTCTTTTTCTACAATGTGCTTGAATAAATGACATTTTCTTGATTTTTATTAACCCCTCCCCCCACCCTGGCACTCTTTAGTTATTCTAGTCTCAAGTTCAAGTTATCATACCCTATTAGACTTTGTAGTAATTGTTTCCGTATATATTTTATTTTATTCGTTCTTCTGTCTCTGGAAGGAAGCTTTGGTGACATAATCTTTAGAGCGTTTTGCCCCTATTCCAAATATGGCAGCTTGAGTCAACCATTGGTTCATTAGGAGAAAGGTGATTAATGACATCTCATGAAATTTACAGGCTCCTGAAAACCCACTGGAAGGACAGCTATGACCTGATTCTAACTCAAAGGTTTGAGTTGTTTGACGCATTTGGTTTTTATTGGTTGTAGGTTGCTTTGGGTTTTTTTGGATTGTTTCTATTTTTCCACCCTTTGGAAGAAAAGAGATAAATTGGTGCATTGTATATAGTTGCTTGCTTATTTGATACTTTCTGGGGAAAAAAACCCAACAGATATATCCTGGAAAGAGTGCAACCAGAGTGCTCCTTGGAGGCAAGGATATGTAACTAGGTGAGGTTACGCCTTGGAAAAGGAACATCATACATGAGAAAATGGAGGAGAGAAAGATGCCCAATGAGATGGACACTGACATTGGCAATGGGTTCTAGTGTCTCAGAAATTATGAGGATGGCACAGGATAGAGCAAGTTTCAGACAGGCTGTTCATAGGTCACTGAGCAGTACTCAACTTGATGGCATTTAACCCTACCCGTATTGAAATTATGAGGCACTTATTACTTCTCTGACTCTGGTCCAGTCCCAGCCATTCCATTTGATCCTAGCCTTCCACTGGCTAACATGACTTGACAGGCCTTCTGTATCTCACTAGTACTTATCTTTCCACTGGTACTATTCTCTCCACCCCACCTCGCCTTACTGATGCCTAAATTTGTTTGATTCTGTCCTGTTGAAGCATGGGGTCAGAGTGCTCTTTGGAGGCAAGGTGATGAAGCTTCGTCTTTCATACATTGGACATGTAGCTAGGTGAGGCTATTCCTTGGAAAGGGGCTTCATGTTTGGAAAGATGGAGAATCAGCAAAGGAGAGGAAGATACCCAATGAAATGGATTGACACTATGACTTTAGCAATGGGCTCTAGAGTCTCAGAGATGATGAGGATGGCACAGGATAGGACAGAGTTCAGGTTGTTCATAGGGTCCCTAGGAGTTGTACTGGATGTGACAGCATCTAACAAACGCATGTCCTCTAGGACCTTAGTTCTGAGATACTAATTCCAGAGACTCATTTTCTAAATGTGTTTCTCCTGTGAGCAGCTCGTTGGCTGGCAGATTTGAACTGCGTGCCTTTGGGATTGCAGGGCAGATTCTTACCTCTGTGACACAAACTGTAGCAACCCTTAATTCAACTTCTGACGCCCTAAAGCTTAACAGGAGGGAACTTCTCAGAGCTCCTTGGGATGACTGCTTATTCATGACCTTTGATCAGGATTTTTCTATGAAAATTTTGATCACATTTTCAGTAAAAGGCACCATCCACTCCCACTATTCTCATGCCAAAGGAGTCACATGTTCATGGAGACAATTCGCCCTACTTCTATATCCTCCTATTCTGGTTCTCCTTCTTTTGCTTGTTGGTTTTAATCTTAGTCATTCTCAACTCAACTCAATTTATTTCTGTGGAGTCAGAATCAACTCAGAGCTGACCGCCCAGCGTGTTTTTGGAGGCTGTAAATTGCACGGGAAGAATTGCCCTTCTTTCTCCCACAGAACTGCTGGTGAACTCACACCTCCACAGAAGTGCCACCTTTGGATTCGCAGCCCAACTCCCTAACAACTATACTACGAGAGCTCCTAAATAAATCAATCGAGTTTGAAGAGACAGCACAGCATAGCACAGCATGGACACAGGTTACACAAACAAAATCATCACCACATTTGCAGGTTGAATTTCATTCCATAACTGGTTCACAGCATGCTATTTTATTGTTGTGTGCCATCAAATCTTCCAGCAGGTTTTCAGAGGCAGTAAATTCTCTAAGAGGAGATTTCCCTACAAATAGAATTTATGTTAGTTGGCTTCTGTTTCTTATGTGCTGTCAAGTCAGAACCAACACATGGCTGACCTTCCAGTAGGTTTCCAGAGGCTATAAATCACATGGGAGGGAACTGTCCATATTTTTCCATGGAGCAGCTGGTGGATTCGAGTCACATACCTTTGAGATGGCAGCACAACTCTTGAGTACCAGGCCACCAGAGTTCCCAGTAGGAGTGGAATGGTATCTAATTGTGGTTTTAATTGGTATCTCTCTGATGGCTAATGATGCTCAGCATCTTTTCATGTGTTTGTGTGCATTTGAATATCCTCTTTAATAAAATAATCTTTTAGGGTTTTTGTGGGTTTTTTAAAACAGCCACACTTCTATGTAATTAAAGTGAAGCAGAACACTTTCTACTCAATGTGGTAAGAAACCCACCAGATATCTTCATGTGTTGTTGTTGTGTACCTTCGAGTTGAAACTGACCCCAAATTCTGGAGGGTGGGTTTTCAGAGGCAGGTAATTACACAGGAGGAGACTGCCCATCCTTCTGCAGAGCAGCTAGTAGATTCAAACCATGTTCCTTTCAGATTATAGCACAGCTTCTTGCCACTAGACTACCAGAGCTCCCTTCATGTGTAAGTGTTCATGTTTTCTTCACTTCTTTCCCCAGTAACTGTGCTTTCCACTATTTTGGTGAATGTCTTGAAAAGCATGATATTTTTCTAACATTATGCTTGGCAAACTTAAAAGTTGTTATTAAAGATTTTGATTTGATTTTGAGAAGGTGAGTTTATCATCGATGATCTTGGCCACACCTCCAACTTTGAACACACACACACACACACACACACACACACACACACACACATGCACACCCCCAGAAACCACACAGTATGTTATTGTTTGATATAAATTGAAATGATTCCTCCTTAAGGAATCCAGATATAGATGTGGAGGAGGCTTTATTATTTTGCTGTTGCAAACATGTCATATTTCGAATAATGATATCAGTTTGAAGACTAAGGTGTCCCTGATCCAAGCCATGGTCTTTTCAAATACTTGCTATACGCCTGAAAGTTGAAACATGAGTAAGGATGACAGAAGAATAATAAATGACTTTGATTTTTAGAGATAGAGAAAAATATGAAATATTCAATGGATTGCCAAAGGAACGAGCAACTATTTCTTGGAGAAAGTGAAACAGGAGCGTTTCTTGGAGGTAAGGATGGTAAAGTTTCATCTCAAAGATCAGCAAAGAGAGGAAGACCCTCAATTAGATGGTTGACACAGTGATTTTATTAATGGGCTCAAGTTTATCAGAGATGATGAGACTGGCACACAATAGGGTGGTTCAGATCTGTTATTCAAAGGATTGCTATGATTAGTCTACTTGATGGCACCTGACAACAACTAAATGGTAGACAATATGAAAATCTTAAACACACACAGTTGCGTGCAGTCACAAAAATCCAATTAAATGAATATAAGTTCATATGTGAAATATTTCATCTGGATGGGGTGAGCATTAAAAAAACAAAACGGAAGCTTTAAAGTCCAAAAACTGTACCCATGTTTACCCAAACATTGTCATTTTCTTTGAATAGATCAAAAGGATTTGTGAAAATGTTGACAGAATGAATTATCACTACTTTTTTTAACCAATACATTTCAAAGTCAGGTATATTAAAGGAGGAGATAATATTTAGACCATCACCCATTTGGTAATTTGTCTTACTTGATGACTTTCCTAACTAGTATTTCAAATAATAACAGTAGTGTCCGTCATGGACAAGTTTCACTAGATTCAGTCAGAGGCCTGGCAATCTACTTCTGATACTTAGCCAATACAAACTGTAAGGATCACAGTAAAACATTGTCCAAATTGTTTGATTTGGATGTGTCATCAAGAAAACTCAGTCACTAGATAAAGACATCAGATTTGGCGAAATGAGGGTCAAGAAGACCAAGGGAGACTGTCAATGAGATGGAAAAATAACTTCCATGATGAACTCATACATGCTGGGAAGTAAATTGATGTTGTAGACTCAGGCAACAGTTAATTCTATTGTAAGTAAGATCATCATGAGTCTGAATGGACTCAGAGCAGCTAACAACAACAACAACAACAACAACAATAATGTTAAGATGGATAATGAAATTACTCATATTCCAGCCTAATTTGGATGACTTATCATTGGGTGCCAGCCAGTAGAGACAGGCTATAGAACCTGAACATTAGCTTAAATCAGAAGTCATGAAAGTTTCAAAGTGACTTCTAAGTAGGGGATCATATTCATTTTAGTATACATACATTTATCCCTTTCAGAAATAGGAATACTAAAAGCCCATGTAATGATGTAGAAAAGTATCTCATTATTTAAGAAATTATTTTGTTAAGATCTTTGTTCATTTAATTGGGTTTTTTAATATTCAGTCTTGATATAGACTTGGCAACTTAAGAAATGGTTGTTTAATTCACAATTATATTTATTGTAGTAGAGACAAACGATTTACAATCAGATTAAAATTCTTTAGTGGAAAAGTGGTTTTCAGAGTCACTAAAGTCCTTGTTCCTCATCATCACCATCTAGTGGCAAGAATAGAAAATAATAATAATAATTCAATAATGTATTGCAATGGACAGTAGTACTTATTGTTCTGTTCATATAATAGTTTCTTGATTTTGCATGACCACATTAAATATTCTGGGATTCCCATTCTTCTCAATGTTGGCCATTATTTATTATGACCCACATAGCTGAATGCCCTAGCATAATCAATAAAAAACAACTAAACTTTCTACTAAAAAACCCCTCAGAGTCTATCTATCTATTAGAATCTCCCAGGTAGAGAGAGGATGCATGTAACAAATTTAAATCAGTTGCATGACTTTATTTTAAAATTAACATGTCCCTTTATAGAATTACTTGTTTACCAAATAGTGTTAGAATGATTGCCACATGCAAAAGAATTAATTTATCAAACAACAATGCTGGTGAGGTTGTGGAGAAACTAGAACCCTTATTCACTGCTGGTGGGAGTGTAAAATGGTGCAACCATTGTGGAAGGCTGTATGGCACTTTCTCAAAAGGTTGCAAATAGAAATACCATTTTATCGAGCAATTCCATTACTGGGAATATACCTCAAAGAAACCAGAACTTCCATACAAGCAGATATATGCACACCCATATTTATCGCGGCTTTGTTCACAATAGCAAAGAGTTGGAAACCACCTACATGCCCATCAACAAAGGAATGGATAGAGACACTCTGGTATATTCACACAATGGAACACTACACTGCACTGAAAAACAAGGAACTCATGCAATATTATTCAAAATGGGTGACCCTGGACGACATTATGATGAGTGAAAAAACTCAGTCACAAAAGGACAAATACTGTGTAGTGGCACTGTTGTAAAACAGGACTGACATCAGCGTTGGGGGGAGACTGAGTATAATGGGATAAATAATGTATACTGCATTGAAACAGATGAGGGAGAAAACAGTTTAAAACGGATATGTGATTAGGTATTATTGTCATGACATGAGTCCAGAATGAAGGCTGCATAGTGGAGTGGACTGGGGAGGAGGGATTGTATAACAACGAAAGAATTTTTCATTTACTTTTCAAAGAGAAGAGCAAGCTGGGTGTCGGGGGAGCAGGGAGAAAAGTGCAACAATGAATGAATGGAAATCCAAAGTATCTGTAAATTTTCATTAAAATTAATAATAAATAAAATATATCTTGACAAGTGTAATAGGTCAGACAAAAAAAAATAAAATCTACATATATGATACAAAAAAGAGTGAATTTATACTTCTCCTTCATGCTATAAATAAAAATTAACTCAAAATTGATTAAAGACCTAAATGTAAGAGCTTAAACTATAGAAATCTTACAAGAAAACATGAGGATAAAATGACTTTTATTTAGGTAATTAATTATTTGATATGGAACCAAAAGTACAAGTAAGATGAAGGGGGGAGAAAGAAAAATTGGACTTCATGAAGGAAATGGGAAAGATCCTATGTGAAAAACAATGTATTTGAACTTTGTAAATAAATCAGTATAATAAAAAACCCAACCAACGAATCAAACAAAACCCTCTTTACATCAAGGAACATTATCATTAAAGTAGATAGGAAATCTGCAGAATGGGAGCAAGTATTTTGTGATCATATACCAAAGTTTTAATATCTATAGTGTACAAAAATTAATATTTAATAACACAAAAACTTACAGTCCAATTAGAAGAAGGACATGAACAGATAATTCTCCAAAACAGATATACAATGGATCAAACAGTACTTGAAAATATACTCCAAATCACTGGTTACTACGGTAATGCAAATCAAACTCACAATGTGATACAACTTCACTCATTAAGATAAATATTATATGAAACAAACATTCTCAACACTGGACCGGTAAACAACATCATGGTAAATTATGACATTTCCAAGGATTTAATTTTACTTGGATCCATAACAACAACTGTGGAAGCAGCAGTTTACTGTCAAGGATTTTTTAAAGAGCAAAGAGGTCCCTTTCAAGACTAAAATTCACCTCACTTAAGCCGTGGTGTTTTTAATTGCTTCATATATATGTGAAAGTTGCACAACTGATAAGAACAACTGACACAAAACAAATACCTTTGAATTGTGGGTTGGTGAAGAATGTTTTTAAAAAGGTGAGGAAAAACAGGGCCACATTCATAGTTTAAAAGGGCATTTCCAGATCCATCTTGAAATACAGCGTTGTGAGTGACAGAATATTCTCAGTATGCATACAAGGAAGTCCTGTCAATACCACCATCAATCAAATATATGCACCAACAACCAAAGAAAAGAAGGAGGATAGAAATTTTTTCTTCCAAATTTTGCAGTCAGAAATAAATTGAATATGCAA
>NW_006400086.1:2025937-2028191 GCF_000299155.1 Elephantulus edwardii
CTTTTGTTCACAGGGTCTCTATGAGTCGATGGAACTCAACAACAACAACAAGATGACTAATATAGCACACAAGCAAAATCCTACAGAAGTTTATTTTTTTAAAAAAACAACAACAAAAAAGAACAGTACATCAACAGATGTATCAGGAATACAAGCTTGGTTCAGAAGAGGCCGTAGCTCGAGGGAAATCATTGCCAGTGTCGGATGGATCTTGGCTAAAAGCAGAGAGTACCAGAGGAATGTCTGTCCATTTTTCATTTACTATGCAAAGTCATTTGCTTGCACAGATAACAACAAATTGTGGCTAAACCTGAGAAGAATGGAAATCCCAGATATTCCAGATTGTGCTCATGTAAAACTTATACTTGTACCAGGAGACAGTTATCAAAACAAAGCAAGGAAACACTGCATGGTTCAAAATCAGAAGAAAACGTATCAGGATTGGAGAAAGGCTCATCAATGATCTATATTATGCAGATGGCACAACCTTACTTGCTGAAACTGAGGAAGCCCAGACATATCTGCTGCAGCAGGTCAAGGACTGTAGTCTGCAATATGGATTGAAGTTCAACATCAAGAAAACAATGGTTCTCACCACTGGGCTAATTGGCAGCATCATGATACATGGAAAAAAGATTGAGATTGTTAACAATTTCAGTTTGCTTGGGTTCACAATCAACACTTTTGTCAGCAGAATTTAGGAAATCATAAGATGAATTGCATTTGGGAAATTTGCTGCCAGAGACCTCTCCAGACTGGTGAAGAGCAAGATTGTCAGTCTAGAGACTAAGGTGTGCCTGATCTAGGAATAGTGTTTGGAATTACTATGCATCAGAGAACTGGACAGTGACCAAGGATGACTGAAGAAGAATTGATGCCTTTGAGTTGTGGTGCTGTAAAAGAGTTGTGAACATACCATAGATTGCCAAGAGAACAAACAGGTCTGTCCTGGTGATAATGAAACCAAACTGCTCCTTGGAAGCAAGGAATTTGAGACTCTGTCTCACATACTATGGGTATGTAGCTAGGTGGGACCTGTCTTTGGAGAAGGATATCATGCTTGGAAGTGTTGAGGGACAGTGCAGGAGAGGAAGACACTGGATGAGGTGGGTTGACACAATAACTGTGGTAATGGAGGTAGATGTGTCAGAGACAGTAAGACTGGCTCAGGATAGAGTAGGGTTCAGAGCTATTATGCACAGGGTCTTTATGAGTTGTAGTCAGCTCAATGGCACTTAACAACAACAACAACAGTACTACTGTAGTAAAAAAAATTACTAATTCTTAAATGGCATCTACCTTCTGGCATATACATACACAAAATCTGAGTCTAATTTGCCTTTTTTCTTTTCCTTCTCTTGTATACCGTCAAATAGGATCCCACTGGTGTAGGAGGATGTTCCCCTCCTTCTCCAGTGGAGCATCTGGTGAGTTAGAACCACATGCCTTCGGGATTGCAGCTCAGCTTCTTGCCACTAGGCCACCAGAACTCTATTAATCTACCTTTTTAATAATTCATATGTGATTAGATTTTTTAATCCATTAAACTTTTGGCATGATATAGTTACTGTAACAAAGAAAACTCTGTTTTCAACAAAATTACATTTGTTTCTATGGGTGTTTTTTTTAAGTGAAAAATCTATTTTGTTTGGTAAACCTTCACTCAAAATTTTTATGCAATATCTCTATTTTATATTATCTTATTTTACTAAGAATATATGCAGACCATACAAAATTCATGTACATTGCGTTTCACATTTTCATTCCCATATATTGTGTTTCATAAAATTAATCACCATTGAACTATGTCCATCATTCCAACACACTTATTTTGGAGGTATAATCCTTAATCAATATTGAGTATCTAATAAAGGAAATAGACAAAGGAAGTAAAAAAAAGAAACAATAACAATAGAATGATAATTGATATTTGGCTACCAGATTGAAATTGATAACAATTTCAGCTTGCTTAGGTCTGCAATTAACAGTCTTGGCACCAGCAGCTGGGAAATCAAAAGACGAATTGCTTTTGGAAAATCTGGTGTTGGGGACCTTTCCAGAGTGCTAAAGAATAAGATGTCAGTCTGGAGACTAAGATGTGCCTGATCCAGGCCATTATGTTTGCCAATTTCTTGCTATAGAAAACTATATAATGACTAAGGAAGACAGAAGAAGGATTTATGCCTTTGAATTGTGGCACTGTAGAAGAGTGTTGAACATTCCATGGACTGCCAAGAAAATAAAAAGGTCCCAG
>NW_006400086.1:2028896-2042916 GCF_000299155.1 Elephantulus edwardii
TTAGGGCTGTTGTACATAGGGTCGCTATGAGTCGCAAGAGACTCGATGGAACATAACAACAACAACAACAACCCCACCCCCACCCCCCTTTCGCTCCTCTCCTTGATCTTATTACCTCTTATTTATTTTATAAAATAAACATTTTAAATGTTGAAGAAGAATTTACTACAACAAGAGTCCTACCTAAGGCAAAAACAATGCATTGCTTTTGGACTATTTATTCCAGTGATAAAAAGTGCAGTGCAGGGAATGTCAGTCTGTGCACAAAAAAATTTTTTTTAAATATCTGATGTTATGTGTAACTTTATGCTCAATTAAGCATGCAATAATGTCTACAAAATCCTGCTGCAAATTGCACATAAATGCTTAAATAGCTCTTTTGAATAAGTTCCATTTAGTCTCATGTAATACTTCACCCTATGTCCTACAAAGAAGTATTCATAGACTTTTTGTCCTTGAAAAAAAAAAGTGCAGTTTGAGAGGCAAGGGAAATATCCATTCATCTTCTCTGATGAGACAACAGAAAAATCAAAATATGCACATTAGGCAGAATATAACATAATGAGTTAATTTTTTTAAACAAAGCTTACTTTTTGTCCCTCCTCAAGAGCTTTAGTACTCATAGGCAAAAAAATTGATCCCCCAAACCAAAAGCCTAAAACGAAGAGTCACTCTCATTATCTTGGCCAAAAAGGAATGCAACAATAGTTCTGAATGGATTCAGGAGTATCTGAAAGCCTTTTAGTAGAATTCTGCCAATTGGAAACACTCTGAGAAAGCTCAGAAAATTACTCCACAACAGCAAACGCTATTTTATTTATATATAAATATCCAGTTATAGGGTTTGTTGTTGTTTTCACGATTAAGTAAGCATAAATGCCTGGAAAGTAACTAGCACATTGATTGACACAGTAGTAAAATTAATCAGTACTAGGTTTCATCCACTTTATTTTCCTCTTTTGATCATCATAATCTTTAACCAACATTATGTGATTACCTGCAAGTTGTTGGGAGGGTGTTAGTTGCAGATATTTATTATTTCTCGAGATTATAGCTAAAGAAAGTCAAATCATATCCACAGGAATAAAAAATTTGACCTTGAGTCTATCCCCCCTGAATTTAAAAATCAACTCAGGAAGAGGTGCGAGGCCTTGCACACTACTAATGAATGAAGACCAGATGAGCTGTGGGAAATACCAAGAGTATCATTCATGAAGAATGCAAAAAGTCATTACAAAGAAAGAAGAAGACCAAAATGGATGTCAAAAGAGACTATGAATATTGTACTAGAGCACCAAGAAGTCAAAGCAAAGGGAAGAAATCAAGAAGATATGGAAAATAGAAGATTTCAAAGGGAAGCTCGGGAAGACAAGGCAAAGTATTATAATGAAATGTGTCAGAAAATCAAAAGGGATGACTTTGTTCCGCATTTCTTAAGCTGAAGAACTAAACAACAAATTCAAACTGTGAGTTGCAGTACTTAAGGATGCCATGGGCAGAATATAAAATGATCCAGAAACCATTAAAAGCAGATGGAAGTAGTATACAGAGAGTCATTGTACCAAGAAGAATTGGCTGATACAGAAGAATTTAAAGAAACAACATATAATCAAGAGGCAAGTTCAGGCTGCTCTGAAGGACTTGGCAAAAATAAAGCCCCAGGAATGGATGGAATATCAATTGATGTATTTCAACAAATGATGCTCTGGATATGCTCACCAAGTTGTTCCAAGAAACGTGGAGGACAACTACTTGGCCAACTGACTGGAAGAGAGCCATATTTATCCACATTCCAAAAAACGGTGACCCAACAGAGTGTGGAAATTAGAACAATATCAGTAATATCAGACAGTCATAAAATCCTGCTGAAGATTATACAGAAACAACTGAAACATTGACAGAAAACTACCAGAAATTCAAGCTGGGTCTAGAAGAGGTCATGGCACTAGGGATATTATTGCCAATGTCAAGTGGATCTTGGCAGAGAACAGAGCATAACAGAAGAATGTCTATCTGTGTTTCATTGAATATGCAAAGGCATTTGACCGTGTGGATCACAACAAATTGTGGCTAACTTTGACAAAAATGGGAACCTCAGAACACTTGATTGTGCTTATGTGAAACCTACACTTGGACCAAGAAGCAGTCCTTATAACAGAGCAAGGAAACACTGCATGGTTCAAAATCAGGAAAGGAGTGTGTCAGGGATGTATGCTGTCCCAGTACCTTTTCAATCTCTATGCAGAACAGATCATTTGGGAAGCAGGGCTCTGTGAGGAGAAATGTGGCATCAAGTTTGGAGGAAGACTCATCGACAACCTACGATATGCAGATGACATAACCTTGCTTGCTGAAAATGAAAAAGACCTGAGGAGCTTGCTGCAGAAGGTCGACTGCAGTTTTCAATGTGAAATGAAGCTCAACATCAAGAAGACAAAGATTCTCACCACTGAGCCAAATGACAACATGATGATAGATGGAGACAAGATTGATGTTGTTACAATTACACCTTGCTCGGCTCCACAGCCAGCAAACACTCTTGGCACTAGCAGTCAGGAAATCAAGACTAATTGCACTGAGAAAATCTGCTGTTAAGGACCTCTCCAGTTTGCTGAGGAGCAATGAAATTAGTTTAGAGACCAAGGTATGCCTGAACCAAGCTGTGGTCTTTGGCATTACATATGCATCAGAAAGCTGGACAGTGACTAAGGATGACAGAAGAAGAATCAGTGCTTTTGAGTTGTAGTGCTGGAGAAGATAACTGAACATACCATGGACCTCCAAGAGAACAAATAGATATGTTTTGGATAGGTTCATACCAACTTTCTCTTTGGAGGCAAAGGTTTTAAAACTCCATTTCTCCTATTTTGGGCATGTAGCCAGGACAGACCAGTCCTTGGAAAAGGACATCATACTTGGCAGGGTGGAGGGACAGCATAGGAGAGGAAGACCATGTATGAGATGGATTGATATGATAATTGGGGCAATGGAATTAGGTGTGTCAGAGTCACACTGGCTAAGGATAAGGCAAGGTTCAGACCTGTTATATATAGGGTCATTATGAGTTGCAGGCAACTGATGGCTTATAACAACAACAACAACATAACTTTAAATGATGAAGTATAACATTTGGATGGTATTACATCAATTTAGCAAGACTATAATTCTTTTTGATTTGTCAACTACCTTACAAATACTTCATTTTATAATATGATATGAGCTGTCAGTCAATTGAAAAGGGAATTTTCTTAGGAGTGTGATGTATGTCCACTATATAAATGGATAATCTGGCAAAGCTCACCCTCTCTTTTTTCTTTCTTTTTTATCTTATTTTCTTTAATTGTTTTTGGTCAAACACTCTTCTAAGTGGTATAGCCCTGTTGTGCTCAGTTGCCATATAGGGGTAACTTGTGGTTGCTGTGATGCTAAACACTGTGACACTGAGGCGTCAAATGTGATAACGGTTACCCATGGTGGACAGTGTTTGGTGGAGCTCCCCAATTAAAACAAGCTTGGAAGCAGGAGTGGCATCCACTTCCACAATACCTTGCTTCGAGAAACCCTACGAACCTGGAGAGAGGATGAATGTTATACAAGTGTTCAGGTTTTTCTTTCATAGGGCCACTATGAGTCCCCTATGACTCGACAGCAGTTAACAACAACAAAAACCACCTTATTGCTGCCTGACCTCTTTCTCTTGGGAAGTAAGCCTGCAGAAAGAAGTCTCTAGCCTGCTGCTTTACAGATTTTGGATTTGCCAATTATCACAGACTTGTGAGTCAGGAAAGATTTCTAGCCTGTCATTTGACCTGCAGATTAGGATGCATCAACTCCTGCAGCCATGTGAGCCAGCAGAAGTCTTCAGACTTTTGCCTAACCTGTGGATTTAGGACTTCTCAGCCCCCACGAATAATTTCTTCACAATTGTGTGAGTCATTTCCTTAATGAAAATACATGTGTGTTTCAATGGTTTTGTTCCTTTAGAGAACCCAGACTAAAATATTAATCATATTATATTTTTTGTGAACCCCTGACCAAAGGAACGTAATCACCAGAAAGATATATGTAATTTATGTTTTAACCTTTGTGAATGAGCAAGAAGTTTTCAAGACTGTCATTGATTTCATTTATTTTCCAATGAAGGAAAAGCATCTCTGTGAATGTAAATCTATCAACTGTTGCAGCACCAAATGATTCTCAACATTAAAATTCATTTAATGATCATAAAATAGTAATTATGTAGACACAGAAGTGTGTGAAGGCTGTACTTTTTCCTTAAATGACATCCTTTTTTCTCTCTTATTCTTCCAATATTTCTTGTTCTGTGCTAATACATGGTTATTAAAATCAGTTCAGAGTTTAAATCACCTCAGTAGAGGTTGCAAATTATACCTTCAATTGTAGTAAAGGAGAGATTTTTGTCACAAATTGCTCCCATGAAGCACATTTTTATTGATTCCTAACATATTTTTGACTGTGTGGATCACAACAAGCTATGGCTGACTCTGAGAAGAATGGGAATCCCAGAGCATTTGATTGTGCTAATGAGAAACCTATACTTGGACCAAGAGGCAGTCATCAGAAAAGAACAGGGAGACACTGGATGGTTCAAAATCAAGAAAGGGGTCCATCAGGGATGTATTTTGTCTCCATAGCTTTTCAATCTGTATGCAGAACAGATCATCCGAGACGTTGGGCTGTATGAGGAGGAATGTGGCATATGCAGATGACACAACCCTGCTTGCTGAAACTGTGGAGGACCTGAAGTGCTTTCTGCAGAAGGTCAAGGACTGCAGTCTTCACTATAGATTGAAGCTCAACATCAAGAAAACAAAGATTCTCACCACTGGGCCAATTGGCAGCATCAGTACGGATGGTGAAGAGATTGAGATAGTTAACAGTTTTCGTTTGCTTGGTTCCATAGTCAACACTCTTGGTACCAGCAGCCAGGAAATCAAGAGACAAATTGCATTGGGAAAGTCAGCTGTGAGGGACCTCTCAAGAATATTGAAGAGCAACGACATCAGGCTGGAGGCTAAGATGCGCCTGATCCAGGCTATAGTCTTTGCAATTACTTTTGAACAGGTGAAAGAAGAAAGTATGCAAGACAACTTCAATTTTTTTTGGTATGGACCTTGTTTCGTGCTGAAAATAAATAGTTCAGACACCCCACAACTGATTAAGGGATTAATGTTTTTCCTTTCCGTTTTTGAATTTTTGAAACTATTTTTGTCATACATATACATTGTTTCATGCATGTACATACAATATTTCATTTCATTTATATACATTGTGGGATTTCATTCCCCCCTTACAATTATCTTAGGAATAACTACATTTGTAGAAGAGTGAAAGCCAGGTACTACAATGCCTTGTGCCTTAGTATTCCTATTTTATATTTTTAGGGTTTTTTATGGTTTTAAAATTGATTTGCTTAAAAAGTTCATATACGTTGTTTCACACTATTCTTCATTCACCTTGTATTTAAAATAATTTTCATGCATTTTTGTTATTGTTGTTAAGTGTCGTCAAGTCATAGTGAGCCTATGTACATCTCTGAACCCTGCTCTATCCTGAGTCAACATCACCGTCTCTGACACACCCATTTCCATTGCCCTAGTCACCGCGTCAATCCATTTCATCTAGGGTCTTCCTCTGCTGCACTGTCCCTCCATCCTCCCACATATAATGTCCCTGTCCAAGGACTGGTTCCTCCTGGCAGCATGGCCAGAATATGTCAGACGGATCATCAGAATCCTTGCCTCTGAAGAGCAGCCTGGTTTCACCCTCTCTCAGATGAACCTGTTTGTTCTCCTAGCAGTCCACAGTATAGTCAATGCTCTTCTCCAGCACCACAAATCAAAAGCATAATGCATTATGATTTTATAAACTTAGTCACCAGTGGACCTTGCCCATCATTACCCTGTCTTATCACTTGGAGCCTTTCCTCTCCCTCTACCCATCAAACTGTGCAACTCTGTGGCTTTGACCTTACCCATCCTCACCTCTCCACTCTAATTTTTACTGGTTTACACATAATCATTCATATACATTGTGCTTTATGCAATCATGAATATACAGTATAGTTTATATAATTAATTACTACTGATCTGTGCTTATTATCATCCCATCTTTTCAAGTCTTCATTGAATTTTTCCTATTCCTTAACTCCCACCTCAGCCTACTAACCTCTACTTTCCCAGCAATTTTCTCTCCTTCCACTTTTTCTGCCCCTCTTCTCCCTTGCCCCTTTTAAACATTTGTACATATCTTTCTCTGTTATTTTTCTATTTTCACAGTAATGGTCTTAAGTGTTGTCCTTATGTAACTGAGTTAGTTTACTTATCTTAATGCTCTCTAGACTCTCCCATATTATATAGTATTTTACAAAATCATTGTTCCTTAGTGCTGCATAGTATTCTATTTTGTGAATGTATTACAATTTTTGGCATTTAGGCTATTTCCATTTTCTTGCTGTTGTGAGTAACACTGATATAATCACAGGTGTACACATCTCCTGGAGATATATTCTGAGCCATGGAATAGCTGGGTCATATGGAATTTCTATGCTCAGCTTTTTATGGAAATGCCAAACTATCTTCCATAATAGTTGCACCATTTTATACCACCAACAGTACATAAGAGTTCTAATCTCTCTGCATCCTAAAATTTATTGTTTTCTGTGTTGTTAAATTCCTCCTAATGAGACTTTTTCATGTACTATCTTCATAATTAAGGTAATCTCCTTTACGTGCTACAACAAGGATAAACCTAAATTAATAATAAAATAAGTCATACACAAAGGGACAAATATTGAATGACCAATTATATAAGATGACAACATTGGGTAAATATATAGATATCAAGGTTCTCTTATTGATATATCATATTTTGCATGGATACAATTTATATGTATTTAAATTATTATTATTTTATAAAGTTGTGTTAAGTTGTAGTAAGCCCACTAACTCTTTGTTAATGTGTTTAACTTATAAAGACAAGTTTGTTGTGTGCAAATAGTTATTATGAAAAAGAATTAAGATGACTACATCGGATCACAAAATAGAAGATGACTATATTATTATGTAACTGCCATATTACATCATTACATAACTTCCAAACCACTGAGAATCATGTCAGTCAAGTTGGGACATGTTTTAACCATCATGATTATGCTTTTAAGGTATCTTGATATATCTTATGGCAAAATTATATTAAGTAACTATCAAATTACATCTTTACATAACTTCTAAACTATCATGAGTAATGTCAGTCAAGTTCATACAGAACTCTAACCATCACATTACTCTTGTCTGGTACTTTAATATGTCTTAAAACCAGATGAACTTTTATTTTAATGCATCAAAGACTCAGATAATGGGTTTAAAAAATATTGCTGTACATGAGAGATATTGGATAACAAGTGCATAAGTGAAGACAAGTATAAAGATATGTAAAAACTTGATGAAATATATAAATAGAAAAATAGATCTCTATAAAGATCCATTTTCTCAGGAGAAAATTAGCCATAAACACAAGCAAATTGTTTAAAACTTTTTTTTTGAAGCTAAACCTGTTCTTTATTAATTCTCTGAGTAGCCAAAGAAAAGAGTAATATTATTGTCTACTTTTTCTTTATTACTACTTATTGTGCTACTGTAGACCCATTCCTCCAGTTGTTGAGAATATATCTCAGGAGAACTTCCAAAGACAGACTCGCAATGAGCCATCCTCTCTGGTTCCTATGGTGATGTTGCAGGAAGTGTCAGGTACTGATGACTATTGTAGTTTCCTGGGGTGACCTCTAAAAGTCATGAAGTGTCACCAAGTTTTCTCTTCCTACTTTTTTTCACTCCATGCTCACTACCTCATATATCCTGTGTTCCACTCTCTGTCCATTAGAAGATTGCCTTGCACTTCTGAAATTTTTGGACAATTTGGAATCCAAACTGTCCTTTCTATATCCACCTGATTTAGCTCTGAGACAAAGCCCATGGACTTAATCTGAAGCTTTATGGCAAAACTCAGATTTCAGGAACTAACAATAGTTTCCAGAGACCCCACAAGTCATGGTATCCAGATAATGATATGTAACTTTTGTAACAACTCTTGGAGGTGTATTCTAATATTATCTCTCTTTTTTCTATTTTAATGAAAGTTTATAAAGAACTTGGATTTCCATTCATTCATTGTTGCCCATTTTCCACCCTCCACCCCCACCTCTGCCGCAGTTCACTTTTATCAAATACTGCATAATGCCACTGTTATAGAACAGAATTGATATGGCAGTTGAGGGAAACAGGAAAGAGGGGATAAATAATATACACAACATTGAAACAGATGAGGGAGAGAACTGTATAAAAGGAATATATGATTAGGTATTATTGGCATACAAGAGACCAGAATAAGAGTTGCATAGTAAAGTAGTCCTGGGGGGGGGGGCGCGGTGTGGGCGATGATGACTGTATAACAAAGAAAGAACCTTTCTTTCCAAAGAAAAAATTGTTTACAATTTTTTAATTACAGAAAGAATGCCTGTCTTAATTCTGGGTAAGTGGATTGGATGATGAGAGGAACTTTCACAAGTGTTCCCTTTTGCAGAAACTTTCTAACAAAACATTTTCTTTCCTTTAATTTTATTTCTTTTAAGGTCTACTGACTTATTGAAATAAAATACTCTTGAAACTGAGTTAAGATGACTAAGAACAGATAATGGAAAAAGTATCTGCTAACATTTCTACTTCAAGCATTTGCTTTAATGTCATATCATATAAGGCATGAATAAAGAGAAAACTTTAGACTTTGGGGCAAATGTGGGTAAGTAGTACTTAGAACCAAAACAGTCTTCAGGTATCTTACAATTTCTAGCATGTATTTCTATATTCATGAAAATAAGATTGGATTTCATGCACTCTTTATTCATAAGAAGAGAAAATGAATAGTTGGACATATTTGCATAAAGCAAATAACGGAGTACAGATAGAAATAACTTCTAAGGAAGAAAAGATACAAAAACTTAAAAAATGTATAAGATATAGAGAGGTAAGAATAGCTAGTAACCATCATTCTACCAGGGCTAGTAAACATAGAAATGGATAAATCTCCAGCTACCCACAGTGGTCTTCTAGGGTTTAGAGAAGAGGAATGACATAAAAATATACTGTGTAAAAGCATTGATTGTTAAAAGAAAAAAGCAAAACAAAACATTGATTGTTGTCAAAGATACATTGACCTCTGCTCTCTCAGTGACATAAAAATCATATTCCTGTGATGTTTAAATTTTAATCGATCTCTTCGACATTTGGTTTTAATGTGCACTTAAAATGTGCATAGTTAATATGTATTTTAATTCCATTCTATCTAGTGACTGTAGTGAAGTTATAAGAATTCAAATAAAAGCTGAATCGACATGACAAAAGTACTTCTGAAAGTATTGTTTGGAAGTTTGACTTTATAAATGTTGTTGTAGTTGTTATGTGCCGTCGAGTCGCTTGCTACTCATAGTGACCCTATGTACAACAGCCCTATACTCTGTTCTGTCCTGTGCCATAGGAAAACATTTTTTTTTTAAAAAAAAGTCATATTAGCCAAATTGTATGGCAATGAACAAAATAAATTTCTCCAAAGAATCTCCTTCTGTTGGCCCTGTATTTCCCAAACTAATTCTCAAATTGAAAATGGAAAATTAAACTTTTATCATGTTGTTGTGTACTGTTGAGTCAGAACCAACCCATAGCTGACCATTGCAGGTTTTCAGCAGCAGTTAATACCAAGGGAGGAAATGACCTATTTTTCATTAGCAGAGCAGTTGGTGGATTCAAGCTATGTGTCTTCAGTATTGCAGCGCAGCTTAACACTAGGCCACCAGAGTTAGTGAAAATCAGAAAAGTTTGTCAAAATAGTAATAAAAAAGTATATTTTCAATGATTTTGTTCTAAGTTCAGTGAGACATTGGGGTGCCCCATGTGATTTAGTCCTGTCTGTTTTGTTTCTTCATAAAGATTTGATAGGGAAAAAGAAGCTCTGGTAACATAGTGCAAAGTGTGTTGAGAAAGATTGACAGCCTCTTCCTATTTAGATATACAGCCTCCAATATCTGATGGAGGCTCACTAATGGTTGGAATCTATTAAATGGCAGGGAATTTGAATTTTGTCAGAGATAAGCAAAATTGCAGTGAAAATTGTGGGCATTCTTTTAATGTAAAAATTTAGCCAAGCTGTAAAAAGACATGTAAAACTCCGTATCATAGATTAAATTGTGAGACCTCCAAATACATGTATAAAATCTTTTAACATGGAAGCTATGTGATAATCTCACATGATCTGCTAAATCAGTTGCAGGAAAATTAAGGGTGCCATTCATCACTCAACCCCATTCTAGCCTGAATGGTCTGTAAGGGAAGTTCCCCTAGAGTGTAGACTATAATACCTTTTAATTTCACTACAGATAAAAGGGGAGAAGAAAAAGCCCAGAAGATGTGGGGGACTTTTAGTACCTCCAAAAAGTAATTCCCACTAGTGAAGGTCATCTTTTTGAAGCCAGGACCCTAGACAACAAAACTTCTTGATTCTGAGAAGGCTAGGACACACAGAGGTCACCTGGGAATGCCAGGTCCACAGATGGCCAAGGACTTCCCTCCACCCCTAACAGAGCATTTCCCTAGGGCTAGTGTTCTGAATTTGGACTTCCACCATCCTACATTCTAGGCGATGATGTAGTTTAAAGACTCAGCTGTGAGTCATCCAAGCCATGGTCTTTTCAATTACTTCCCCTGAATCTGAAAGTTGGACAATGAATAAGGATGACAGAAGGAAGAACCAATGCCTTTGAATGATGTTTTTGGAGAAGAATACCACGGAATATCTCTTGGACTTCCAAAAGAACAAAGACATCTGTCCTGGAGGAAGTGTAACCAGAATGTTCCTTAAAGGCAAGAATGGTGAAATTTTGTGTCACCTACTGTGAGCATATTGTCAGCATAGGTCAGTTCGTAGAAAAATACATCATGCTAGAAAAGGTAGAGGATCAGGGAAAGAGAAGACTCCTCCCCAAGAGGAAACTAACAAGAACAAAGTATAAGAGAACAAATTTCTGTTTGTTAAAACCATCTACCTTTTAAATCTCTGTTATAGCTATGTTTTTTTTTCCTATAATTATATTTTATTAATTTTCATAAACATTTACAGAGATTTTGGGCTTCCACTCATTCATTGTTGCACTATTCTCTCTACCCTCCTCCCAGTTTGTTCTTGTCCAAATGCCACAGTGCTTGTCAAAGCCAGTTCTGATTAATCTTCTTTGTCAGTGTATCCTTTGCCATTCCCTATCACTCCTCCCTGAGAGAGACTTCACCCTGAGTCATAAGGAAAAGGGGACGGCGTATTCTCTTAGCTACTTCCTGCTGAAAAGGGACGCTGTGGGTTTCAGGGTGAGCTATGTTTTGATATGTCTGTTTTAACTAAGACAATAAATGAGGGTATTAAGCAGAAAGTAAGAGGAAAGCTGGAAAGAGACTAGGAAGAGAAGAGCAATTTGAAAATGGAAGTGAAAGGAAGAAAAGAGAAAACGAAAAAGATTCACTGTTGTCCCAAAGCAGAGCCTCCCAGATCAGTAGTCATACTTGTTGGGAATGCTCTTCTTTAACTTGCTGCAAAGAATTTCCTCCCCTCTAGATTTTATGAGAAGATTATATACCTAAACATCAGATAGGCCCAATTTCAATTTGCACTTCATGGCCTCATTTTGAGCAGCCTCACAGCTGTCCTCCAGGACCCATGAAATCCTCATACTCCTGCTAATTTCAAAAGTCCAGTAATTTCTTTCGAAAAGGGAAAGCCTAGGCTTCTAGTCTTCTAGAGAACAAATATTTAAAGGTGGAGAAAAGTCTCTTAAGGAGCTCTGGATGTACGTTAGTTTACATATTAGGTTGCTTAGCTGAAAAGTCAGTGGTTGAAATCTATCCACATATCCTAAGGATAAGATGGACAGTCTTCTCCTGTACTTATTTACAGCCTTGGAAACCTAATGGAGAGTGGCCATTGACTCAAAGGCAGTGAGAGTTTGTCTTTTTGTACCAGCTTTCAGGATGGTCAGTATAAATTAAAATATCTCAGTTGCTTTACACTCCTGCCAACAGTTTGCTATTTAAAAATCCAAAAACAGGACAGCAAGCAAGCAATGTTGGAGAGGGTGTGGAGAGATTGGAGCTCTCATACACTGGTAATGGGATTATAAAATGGTATAATTACTTTGGATGGCATTTTGGTGTTTCCTCAAAAAGCTGAACGTGGAGATTCCATATGACCCAGCTATTCCATTGCTGGGAATATACCCCAAGGAAAACAGAACTAAGACACAAATGGAGATTTGTACACTGCTGTTAATAGCAGCATTATTCACAATAGCAAGAACATGGAAACAGCCCAAATGCCCATCATCAAACAAAAGGACAGAGAAATTGTGAACATTCAAATGGTGGAATACTTGGCTTCACTCAGGAGCAATAATTTTGAAAAATACATCGGAGAGTCTAGAGACCATTATGCTGAATGAACTAACTCAGGCTCATAAGGACAAATACTGCATAAGACCAATATCATAAAAACAGAAGGAAAACAAATTAGATTTGTATGGATATGGAAAGTGGAAAGGGGAGTGGGCCTTGCAGATGGGGAGGGGGGAATCATGGAGTTGAAGAATCTGATAGTTGGAGGGAAGGGGGTGGGGGAAAATTATACATGAATGAAGCATAATAAAAAAAAAGAAAAAAAAGGAAAATTTTCTTTCCAAGCACCTTTGGTCATGCTTGGAGAGAAAAGAAGAACCATGTCTGAGCTAATGTGAAAAAAAGAATGAAATCATTGTCTTAAAATTAATATTGAGAAAACTTGGCAATAATTAAAAAGAACTATTAAACAAGCCTCCTACAGTGCAGTTCTATAGAAATATGTGACAGAATTTGAAGCAGCTTAGAGGGACTAAGGTACTCATATTAAACTCTTGAAGTAGAATTTTGTTTTGTTCTGCAAATCAGCTTAATTGCCATAGAAAAGAAGTAAGGAAGTCATAACTTCAACTGGTCACACAAGGACACCCATTTGTGTAATTACTGGGCTTTCTAAGAAACTTGAATGTTTTATATTTACAATTCACCAAGAAAGTTGAGGCAATCACCTTCCATAAACATTTACAGCTCTGTAAACCTATGAGTTGGAACAGACTCAGTGGCACTGCATTTAATTCTTACATAAAACTTGCAAAGACATTAACAGAAAATATGGAAATGTAAATATTTGTGACTTTTAGTATAATTCAGTGATTGAAAATAATTGTTTTATTTCCAATATAATATGTATATAGTTTTAACCTAACAACAAATATATATAGGGAGCTCTGGTGGCCTAGTGGCAAGAAACTGCACTGCAAACTAGAAGGCACACTGTTTGAGGCCATCAGCTGCTCTTTGGGAGAAGGATGGACAATCTCCTCCTATGTGATTAACTGCCTCTGAAAACCCACTATGGGTCAGTTTCATTGGTTATATTTGTTGTTGCTATCAAGTCAGAACAGACTCATAGCTGTTTTCAGACTTCAGTGAGTTTTCAGAAGTAGGTAAATTTGCTTGGGGGGAGATAGCCCATCTTTCTCCCTCAGAACATTGGTGGATTCAAACTGTATACTTTTGGGTTGGCAGGGCAACTTCCTATCACTAAGCCACCAGAATAGATAGATAGATAGATAGATAGATAGATAGATAGATAGATAGATAGATAGATAGAGATGATAGAGATAGAGATGTTGTTGTTGTTATGTGCTGTTGAGTCGTTTGCGACTCATAGCGACTCTATGCACAACAGCCCTAAACCCTGCTCTATCCTGCGCCAACCGCACTGCGTCTGACACACCCATCCCTATTACCCCAGTCACCAAATCAATTCATCTCATAGAGGGTCTTCCCCTCCTGTGCTGTCCCTCCACCCTCCCAAGCATGATGTCCCTCTCCAAGGACCCGTCCCTCCG
>NW_006400086.1:2044116-2079556 GCF_000299155.1 Elephantulus edwardii
GCCAATCGCACTGTCTCTGACACTCCCATCCCAATTATCCCAGTCACTGAATCAATCCACCTCATAGAGGGCCTTCCTCTCCTGCGCCATCCCTCTACCCTCCCAAGCATGATGTCCCTCTCCAAGGACCGGTCTCTCCTCACAACATGTCCAAAGTATGTCAGTATGTCAGATATCTATCTCTTTCTCTATCACTCTATCTATCTATCATCTATCTATCTATCTATCTATCTATCTATCTATCTATCTATCATCTATCTATCTATCTAGTTGTTAGGTGCCATCAAGTTAAGTACAGTTTATAGTGACTCTATGAACAACAGACCTGAATTCTGTCCTATCCTGGACCATACTTACCATCTTTGATACACTTGAGCCCACTGCTGTAATCAGCATGCAAATCCATCTCATTGGAGGTCTTCCTCTCTTTCCCTGCTCTTCAACTTTCAAACCATAAAATATCCCCTTCCAAGGTGTGTGTGTGTGTGTGTGTGTGTGTGTGTGTGTATGGATCTCTCTCTGTGTATATATATCTTTCTTGACACAAGATTAAAGTTGTGAAATATTTCATTTGGATACATGATCAACAGCCATGGTAGAAACCATCAAGAAATCAAAAGTTGTATTGCACTTGGGACATCTTCTGTTAAAGACGTCTCCAAAGTTCTAAAGAGCAAGGATGTCAGTTTAAAGATTGAGGTGTGCCCTATCCAAACCATGGTATTTTAAATTGCATCCTATACATCTGAAAGTTAAATAATGAATAGGAGTGACAAAAGTAGAATCAGTGCCTCAGAATAGTAGCTTTGGCAGAAAGTGTACTATGGACTGCCGAAAGAACAAGCAAGTATATCTTTAAAGAAGTGCAACCAGAGTGCTTCTTAGAGGCAAGGACGGTAAAATTTGTCTACTCCACTTTGGTTGTATTACCAGGATGAACCTATTCATGAAGAGAGACATCATGCTGGGAAATTTAGAGGATCAGCAAAAGAAAGGAAGACTTTCAATGGGCCTGAACAGGACAATTATGAGGATGGTATAGGATAGGACACTCTTCATATAGCTTGTTAATAGGGTTGCTATGAATTGTAGTTGACTGATCTCACTTAAAAACAACATCAATATGTGTGTATGTGTGTGTGTGTGTACGTGTGCACATATGCACACACACACATTGTTGTAAAGTGCTGTCAGATTGAGTATGACTTATAGCAACTCTATCAACAACAGCCATCTATCATGATGGTGCTCACTGGCCCAGTGGTAAGGCCTTTTGTCATTGCAGTCCATATTGAAGGTTGTAGTCTTTGATTTTCTTCAACAAGTGCTTCAGGTTTCCCTTACTTTCAGAAAACAAAACGCATAATCAGCATAGTGCAGGTTGGTGATGAGACTTTCTTCTCTGATCCTGATACCACATTCTTCTTCAGTCAGATTTTTCTAATCATTTGCTCAGGAAACAGATCGAATGTTGTTGTTGTTGTTACGTGTTGTTGAGTTGCCTGTGACTCATAGTGACCGTATGTACAACAGACCTCAACCCTGCTCTATTCTGTGCCAATCTTACTGTCCCTTACACATCTACCCCTATTACCCCACTCACTGAATCTATCTATCTCATAGGGTCTTCCTCTCCTGCACTGTCCCCCTACCCTCCCAAGCATGACGTCCCTTTGCAAGGACTGATCCTGTCTTGCAACATGTCCAGAGTATGTCAGACGAAGCTTCAGAATCCTTGCCTCTGAAGAGCAGCCTGGCTTCATCCTTTCTAGGACGTATTTGTTTGTTCTCCCAGAAGTCCATGGTATATTCAGTACTTTTCTCGAGCACCACAGCACAAAGACAGCAGCTCCTTCTATCATCCCTAGTCATTATCCAGCTTTCTGATACATAACAAGTAATGTCAGACCATGGCCAGTATCAGACTCACCTTAGTCTCCAGACTGACATCATTGCTATGCAGTACTTTGGAGAAGTTTCTGACAGCAGATTTTCCCAATGCAATTTGTCTTTTAATTTCCCGGCTGCTGGTACCAAGAGTGTTGATTGTAGAACCAAGCAAACTGAAACAGTTAATACTCTCAATCTCTTCACCATCTATCATGATGCTGCTAATTGGCCCAGTAGTGAGAATCTTTGTTTACTTGATGTTGATCTTCTGTTCATATTGAAGGCTGCAGTCCTTGAATTTCTGCAGCAAGTGCTTCAGGTCCTCCTCAGTTTCAGCAAGCAGGGCGGTGTCATCTGCATAATGTGATGCCACATTTCTTCTCAAAGAACCCAGCCTCCCAGATAATCTGTTCTGCATATACATTGAAAAGATATGGAGATAGGACACATCCTTGGTGCACACCCTTCCCAATTTTGAACCATGCAGTGTTTCCTTGCTCTGTTCTGATGACTGCCTCCTGGTCCAAGTATAGGTTTTGCATAAGCACAATCAAGTGTTCTGGGATTCCCATTCTTCTCAGAGTCAGCCAGTTTGTTGTGATCTACACAGTCAAACGCCTTTGCATAGTCAATGAAAAAAAGACAGACATTCCTCTGGTACTCTCTGCTTTCAGTCAACATTCATCTGACATTAGCTTTAAGATCTCTAGTACCATGAACTCTTCTAAATCCAGCCTGCATTTAAGGCAGTTCTCTGTTGAATGATAAACGTCATATGGATTTAATATTGTTATTCTAGTTCTTGCTGGATTCTAACAAGTCAATTTAGAGTCATAGTGACCCCAAACGACATTTAGAACTGCCCAACAGGATGGTTGGTGTTATGTATCATTGAGTCGCCTGCGACTCATAGTTACTCTATGTACAACAGCCCTAAACCCTGCTCTATCTTCTGCCAATCTCACTGCCTCCAACACAACTTCCCCAATTACCCCAGTCACTGAATCAATCCACCTCATAGAGGGTCTTCTTCTCCTGTGCTGTCACTCCACCCTGCCAAGCATGAAGTCCCTCTCAAGGGACTTCACAACATGTCCAAAGTATGTCAGACGAAGCCCCAGAGTCCTTGCCTCCAAGGAGTAGCCTGGTTTAACCCTCTCCAGGATGAATCTGTTTGTTTTCTTGGCAGTCCATGGTACATTCAATACTCTTCTCCAACACCACAGCTCAAAGGCATCAATTCTCCTTCTATTGACCCTAGTCATTGTCCAGCTCTCTGACACATAGCAAGTGATTGCAAAAGACCATGCTCCACAGGGTTACCAAGCCACAAATCTTTATGAAAGCAGACTGACACATCTTTCTCCCATAAAGTAGTTGGTGAATTAGAACCAATCACCTCTCAGTTAACAGCAAAGCACTTAAACATTATACTCCATAATATAAGTGCATTGCAATAGAGTCTGATTAATAATGACCCTTCCTTTGGTTTCTGAGGCTATATGTCTTTATAAGAGGAGATTGTCCATATTTTCCCTGCAGAGCTACTAGAAGATTCTCTCAGCCTTTGGATTAGCACTAAAACATACATTGTACTACATCAGCAGGAGTCCTTAAGTGCATAATATAGACATCAAATCTTTTTCTCTCCAATAATTCATGAACACTTCTATCCATTAGGATTGTTTTTAGAACATTCCCATTAGCGTTAATATATATTGTTTTTGCTGGGTCCCGTCGAGTGTAACCCATAGTGACCATTTCAACAGCAGACCTGAACCCTGTCTTATCCTATGCCATCTTCCCACTTCCTGACACAGTAGAACCCATTGAGGCAGTCACTTGGTCAATCTACCTAGTTGAGGGTCTTCCTCTCCTTTGCTGACCCTCCACCTTTCTGAGCATCATGTACTGCCTCCAAGGAATAGCCTCCTAGCAACAAGCCCAAAGTATGTGTGGTGAAGCCTCAATATTTTTGCCTCCAAAAAGCACTCTGGCTGCACCCTCTCTAGGACATATTCATTCTTTTGGTAGTCCATGAGGTATTCAGTGATCTTCTCCAACACCCCAGCTCAATGACATCAATTCTTCTTCTATCATCTGTATTCATTTTCCAGCTGTTAGATGCATTCAAAGTGATCAGAATGACGATGGCCTCAATCAGAAACACCTTAGTCCTCAAACTGACATTATTACCTCTCAATAAGTTGGAGAGGTCTCTACCTGAAAATTGTCCCAGTGTCTCTTGATTTCCTGACTGCTGACACCAAGCGTGTTAATTGTGGATCCAATTAAGATGAAGTTGATGACAGTTTCAATCTTTTTTTCGATCTATCATGATGCTGCCTATTGGTCTAGTGGTGAGAATCTTTTTTTAATTTCTTGACATAGATGGAATCTATGTTGAAGGCTGTATTCTTTGATCTTCTGCAACAAGTGCTTCAAGTCCTCCTCACTTTCAGCAAGCAATATTTTCATCGACATAATACAGATTATTGATGAGACTTCCTCCAATCTTGATACCACATTCCTCTCCATAGAGTCCAGCTTCCCAATAATTTGCTCAGCATACAGATGAAATCAGCATGGAGAGTGAATACAACCCTGACTAACTTATTTCTTAATTTTAAACCATGTAGTGTGTCCTTGCTGTGTTTACACAACAGCTTCCTGGTCTAGATAGAGGTTTCCCATGAGCATCATTAACTGCCCTGGGATTCCCATTCTTCTCAATGTTAGCAACAACTTGTTATAATCCACACAGTCAAATGCATTTGCTAGTCAATAAAGCATAAACAGACGTTCTCCTGGTGTCCTTTACTTTTAGCCAGGATCTATCTGACATAAACAATGATATCCCTGGTGCCATGGCCTCTTCTAAATCTTGCTTGAACTTCTGGCAGTTCCCTATCTATGTTCTGTTCTAGCAGTTTTTGAATGATCTTCAGCAGTAATTTGCTTGCATCTGTTGTTATTGATACTGTTTGATAGTTTCTACACTCTGTTGGTTCACCTTTCTTGGTAATGAGAACAAATATGGACCTCTTCCAATCCATTAGCCAGACAGCTGTCCTCCAAATTTCCTGGCATAGACTGGTGAGTGGATCCAAAGCTTCTACTTCCTCCTTCATCCTCATTGGCTTCTGTTTATATGGTACTTCCTGATATTTTTCAGTATCAGTCAATTCCTTTTGGTATAGTGACTCTCTGTATTCCCTCTGTCTTCTTTTGATGTTTCTTGGCTATTGACTATAAAATCTTTCAATATTGCAACTTGAGGTTTAAATGTGCTTTTCAGTTCTCTCAACTTGAGAATTGTAAAGCAAATTCTTCCCTTTTTATTCTCTTATTCTAGCTCTCTACACATTCCATTGTAATACTTTGCTTTGTCTTTTGAGCTGCCCTTTTATATCTTCTTTTCAGCTCTTTTACCTCCTTATGTTTTCCCTGAATATAGTTTATATGTTGTTGTTGAGTACCATCAAGTTGGAACCAACTCATAACTGACCCTCCAACAGGTTTTCAGAGCCAGTTAATTGTATGGGAGGAGATTGCTCATCCCTCTCCTATGGAGCACCTGGTGGATTTGAACCATGTGACTTTGGGATTGCAGTGTAGAGTCTTACCACTAGGCCACCATAGTTTATATATATAGTCAAGTGTAAATATAAACATATATAATAGTATATTTCATATGTCATAGCAAAATATATATGTAATATTTAAATAGTCAAGTGTAAAAGTATAAACAGAGTTTATATAGTCAAGTGTAAATCCTTTATTTTTGTAAGTCTTGATCAATGATAAATTAGTGTCATCAACGATAATTTTTAATTTTTTTTAGTACATCTCTCACTCTACTTTCTGAAATTCTGCCATTTTCTTTGAATAAATACTCCTCATTTTGCTGGAAGACTTTGTTTCATTTGGCCATTTTTTTCTTAAGGAAAAGATTTTTCAGAAGTCCTTATTCTGCACCCCTTTTTAAATTGAATACAGTACTGTAGAGAACTGAACAAAAGGCAAGAAACATCTTTCATTATAGTTGAGGGAGGTATAGAAACAACATCAATAAAAAATATTTCCTGAATTATAAAATCTTCCTGAGTATAGAATTCTATGCTGATACCATCAAATGCCACCCACCACTGGTTAAGGAGTGGAGAATTTTCTTCAAAAACCACAAAGTGATGTGACTTTCTAGCCATGGTCTTTATAACTCTAATCACGTGACCAGGCGCCAAAAAAGCCCATTTGTGTTGAGTTGGAACTCACTCGTAACTGAGTATCTAAATCAATTTTTAGAGGATGTAACTCCCAGGGGTGGAGATTACTTATCTTTCACCCATGGAGACACTGGTGGATTCAAACGACCAGGGAGTCAACAGCTTTGGGTTGGCAATGCACCTCCCTACCCATTAGGAAACCAGAGTTCCTCTAGGTAGCACTGTGCAAATGTGAGGTGTTTGTGCTCTATCGTGAGGTTTGAATAGTTGCCAATAGTGGAAATGCGCTAAATGGCATCTTCCCAACTAAATGCTACCATGCAAATATGTTGTGTAGGACAGTAATGTGGAGATCGATCAGTTTTAAGATTTTGCCAGACTTAAACTGAGCTATTAGAGAGGCAAAAAACTTTGAATCTCTCATTAGCACAGATAGCCTTTATAGATTTACACTACTACTAGAATGCTCTCTCCTTCTGCATTTTTGACAGCTAGAATCTCCATTCTTTGATCTATGCTTTTCCTTTCTTCTCCAATAACATCTACGGACATTTTTGTGTTATGAGAGTGAATATTTTGGATCAAAATAATTACTACTTATGAAGGAATGAAGACTCAGCATAAAAACTAGGGAAAAGAGGAAATGAGAAAGAGAGTAAAAACAACTGTGAATGTGTGGACATGAGCCACCATACCCTTTACATTGGTTATAACTAGCCAGAGTGGCATCCACTTCCTAAACAACATGCCTCTGGAAACCCCATGAACTTTGATAAATGTCCGTAGCTGTAGAGGGACTTCAAGCCTTTTGTTCATAGCGTCGCTATGAGTTGTACTCGTTGTGAAGGCAAACAACATAACTACATATAGTAGGAAAAGAGTCGGTAATCTTATTGTTATGGACTTGGGAAAGATAAAGCTGATTTTAACATTTGGCAGATTAATCAATGTCTATAATTCTTAGCCATACTCCATTCTTTGATTTTGCCTCTAATCATAAAATATAATTCCTCACAAGTGTATATTAATAAGCAATATCATGATAGAGAAAAGATTGAAATTGTCAAGGTTTCCATCTTTGATCTACAATCAGCCAAGAACTCAGAAGACTTGTGGCATTTGACAAATATCCTAAGACTTCTTTAAAGTAGACTAAGGTGTGAAGTAGCATGAGCCATGATATTTTCAATTGCTTCATATGTGTGTGCAAGTTGGAATAAGGAAGACAGAAGAATTGACGGTTTTAAATTGAAATGTGGTCAAAGAATATTGCATATACTGCAGATTGTTGGAAGAACAAACAAGTCAGGCTTGCAAAATGTGCAGCCAGAATGTTCTTTAGAAGTGAGGATGGTAGGGGAGCTCTGGTGGCCTAGTGGCAAGAAGCTGCACTGCAATCCCAGAGGAACACGGTTCGAATCCACCAGATGCTCTGCCGGAGAAGGAGGCGCAATATCCTCCTGTACCAGTCAGATCTGATTTGATGGTACACGCACACAAAATAATAAAAAATAATAAAAATAAAAAAAAAAGAAGTGAGGATGGTGAGACTTTGTGTCCCATTTTGGGAATGGTTTCAGAATGGCCACTCCCTAGAAAAGGACATCATACATGGAAAATGGAGGCTCAGAACAAGAGAAGATTGACTATAGAAATGGGCTTAAGGGAAGCAGAGCTTGTGAGGATGGCACAAATAGGGTAAAGTTTCCTTCTATTGCACTCAAGGTTGCTATGAGTAGAGATCAGCCTGACAGCCAGGGCACCATGAATCCAACAATGTACTAGAGTCCAGGAATACATGGAGACAGAATCCTTGCCTACACAAGCTCCCATTTTTCTCTTTTGAAAGGTGAAAAATGAAAGAAGCATTTCAGAGACTAAGAAACATATGCTTGAAATTTTTTTTGGAGACAAATTTGCAGCTATAGTTATGCATCCTTGAAATCTGTACAGAAGGATTAAATTTCTCTTCTTACTTTCTAGTAAAAAGTAGTACTAATTCTAACTAAACCTTGCCAAGTGCATATTTTTTTTTCTGTATGTGCTCTATCCTTATAACTTGACTTTTTAGTGATCAACCACATGTGTCATACAATCATGTAAACCACAAAGCATACTGAAATCTAAAATAGGACACACTTATGTTAACTTGACTTTGTCCCCCCTCAGATTATTAAGCACCATTTTCATTTTCCATTTTGATTTATACTTCTTTCAGATGGTTGTACCTCCGTCAATTAATTCATTAGACAAATGAAATATTCAGAAAGCCATGGTTAGAATATTTTTTAAAATCAAATGCATTTTAAATGTGAAAGCTCTGTCTTTTGGGATCTTTGTTAAAGCTTTACTTATGAAGAAAGATTTTAGGAAGCATTTTCAAATTACTTAAAATAAGGTAAGAGGAAAGAATCAGAGTGTCCATTATCAGTGACCTTGGAAGTAATGCTTTTCAGGTCCATCCAAGGATGAATGGGTGTTGTTACTAATAGCCTAGTGGTAAGAAACTGCACAGCAATCCTGAAGGCACACCATTTAGACCCACCAGCTCCTCCATGGGAGAAGGAGAGGCAGTGTCCTCCCAATGGATCAATTGTTTCTGAAAACCTGCTTAAGGATTAACTATGGGTCAGTTTCAACTCAATGATAATCAACAACAACAACATGCCATTAAGTGGACTATCAATCCTTGTGACACTATGAACAGCAGATCAAAATCGTATCTTATACTATATACTCCTCACAATCTCTACCATGCTCACATTCATCCAGGGAGTCACAGTTTCAATCCATCTGACTGAGAATGTTCCTCTCTTTCATTGGCCCTCTACTTTTCCAAACATCGTGTCTTTTCCCAGGGACTGACATGCCCCTATACAATGTCCAAATTAAGAGAGAAGTTTCACCATCTTTGGCTCTAAGGAACACTCTTGTTGCATTTCCTCCAAGACAGATTTGTTTGGTTGACTTCCCCCCACCCCCATGACAGTCCATGATATAATCAGTACTCTTCACCAATACCACAATGCAAAGGAATAATTCTTCTTTGGTTTTCCTTATTCGTTGTCAGCTTTAACATGCATATTGAAAAAACATGCATTTGAAATTATGATGGCTTATGTCAGGTGACCGTTAGTCTTTAAATAGGCATTCTTTTTTTTCTATAATTATATTTTATTAATTTTCATAAACATTTACAGAGATTTTGGGTTTCCATTCATTCATTGTTGCACTATTCTCTCTACCCTCCTCCCAGTCTGTTCTTGTCCAAATGCCACAGTACTTGTCAAAGCCAGTTCTGATTAATCTCCTTTGTCAGTGTGTCCTTTGCCATTCCCTATCACTCCTCCCTGAGAGAGACTTCACCCTGAGTCATAAGGAAAAGGGGACGGCGTATTCTCTTAGCTACTTCCTGCTGAAAAGTGACGCTGTGGGTTTCAGGGTGAAGATCTTCTCTCACTACTCTAAAGGGCCCCTTTGGCAGTAGGAAACACATAGATTTTATGGAGATTGATTTTAGAATTTAGATGCACTCTTGTACTTTAGAACCTTAAAGGGGTCCTTCACAGCAGATTTTCTCAGTGTTACATGTCTTTTGATCTCTTTACTGCTGCTACCTGTGGGTGTTGATTGTGGATCCAAGTAAAATGAAATTTTTGACAGTTTTAATCTAACAAGATTTTTTTTTTATTTCAATGAACATCTACAGAGATTTTGGAATTCCATTCATTCTTTGTTGCACTTTTCTCCCCGCCCCCCCCCCCATTCGCTCCTCTCCTTACTCTAAAAAGATTTTTAACTATTGGTCTAAGTGTGAGGACTGTTTCCCCCTTGATATGAAGGTGACATCTATATTGAAGGCTTTAACTTATTATATCATTTAGTAAAATATTCAAGTCTTCTTGACTTTATGCAAGCAAGGTTATGTCATCTGTATTATATAGGTTGTTGATAAGTCTTCCCCCAAACCTGATGCTACATTCTTCTTCATGTAGTCCTGCTTCTCAATTTGCTCAGCATACAGATTAAATTGATTTGGAAAAAGGATACAACTCAGATGCATATCTTTCCTGATTTTAGAAAATGCCGTATTTCCTTGTTTTGTGAAAGAGACTGCTTCTTATTCTGTTTGCAAGTTTGAATTTCACATAAACACAATTAAGTGTTCTGGAGTTCTTAAACTTCTTATTCATAATATATTATAAACCACACAGTCAAATGCCTTCTTGTAGTCAATAAAAGAAAAGTAAACATCTTTTTTGTATTCCAACAATTATTATGTTAAAGAGATTAACTTGTTCTGGAGTATTACTACTTGCAAAACTGTAAATTCATGTACCAAGAATAAACAAAATTTAACTTTTTCTTTAGTATTCATGATGAGCTACAAGTAAAGAGAGGTGTTAAAAAGAAATTAATCCCAGAAAAGATTTCTTTACCTTGCTGACATAAGAAATAGTGAATTTCATTTGCTATAGACGTGGATAATAGTTATACTAAACTTATTTTATATTTGTTAAGTTTAGCAAAACAATGGTGTAATCCAATCATAATCTTGACCAGCAATGTTATGAAGTAGCTCTACAGGAATCCAAGGTTTCCATTTTAATGGAAACAAAACCAGCCAAATGCATAGATAAACACATTCTAAATTTTCATATAATGAATTGTACTGTGATAAAATAAAGCCTAAGAAATATCTTCAATGCTGGTGCCCTAATAATGCTTTTAGACTTTTTTCCCCTTTCAGCTCTGATAGCAGTGGGATGCCACTTTTTTTCTAAGGACAGAAGGAAAGAAAATCTGCTGCTGTCTAAAATACATATAACAAGTTAGTCCTTGCAAACATGCTCAATGCCAACAAATCCGAAATTCCTGAGAGCTGACCCTCCAGTGGATTTTCAGAGACTGTAAATTGTTTAGGAGGACATTGCCCATCTTTCTCCCAAAGAACAGTTAGTGGACTCAAACTGCCTGCTGTTGAGTTTGCAACTTTTTACCACTTGTCCACCAGAGTTTCCTAAATTACTGCTTAAAAAGTATGTATGGAATGTTATGATAGGACAAAGTAGTAGCAGTGGTCAGACAAATGGAAATGGTGGGGAAACAAAAATATACATGTGAAATAAACCCAGTATTTTTTTTTTTAAGACACTGTCAGGGAGCTCTTGTAGCCTAGTGGCAAGAAGTTGTACTACAATCCCAGAGGCATGCAGTTCGAATCCACCAGATGCTCTCCTGGAGAAGGAGGTGCAATCTCCTCCTGTACCAGTCAGATCCGATTTGATGGTACACACACAAAATAATAAAACAAAAAAATAAAAATAGTAAAAAAAAGAAAATAGAAAATACACTGTCATATTTTTCTTCAAGGTAATATGGTGATGTTAAATTTCTCATACCTATAACTAGCGTGTTGTTGTTGTATGCCATTGAGTAGGAACTGACCCACAGTTGACCCTCCAGTGGATTTTCAAGGACAGAAAATGTCAGGGAAGGAGATTGCTCATTCTTCTGTGGAACTAGCATATTGGTACTATTATATACCTTCAGCTCTTCTATCTTTAAAATAAGTAATTATATCGAACTAAAAGCAGTGGATTGTGTGAATGGGGTTTGCACCAGACATACATAAAAATGCTGTTTTGGTTATTACAGCTTTGAGTAGGTTCAGAATCATGTTAATACTCATTGCTTTTGGAATACTGTAAATCCTGACAGTAGTAATAGTAGTAGTTGTTGTTAGGTGCTGTCGAGTCAAATACAAACCATAGTGACCCTATAAACAACAGATCAGAACCTTGACCTATCCTGTGCCATCCTCTCACTTCCTGACACACTAAAGGCCATTGTGGCAGTCATTGTGTCAGTCCACCTAGTTGAGAGTCTTCTCCTTCACTGACCCTTTTCTTTCCAAGCTCAATGGCCCTCTCCATAGAATATCCTCTCCTAGCAACATGCCCAAAGAATGTGAGGTGAAGTTTTGTTACCTTTACCTCCAAGAAACACCCTGGCTGCACTTTTCTTAAAACATATTTGTTGGTTCTTTTGGCAGTCCATAGGATGGTCAGTATTTTCTTCAACACCACACCTCAAAAGCATCAACTCTTCTGTCATTCATTGCCCTTTCAGATGTATAGCAAGTGATCAAAAAGGTCATGTCCCAAATCAGATGAATATTAGTCCTCAAACTGACATCATTGCTCCTCAAAAATTTAGAGAAGTTCCTGAATGCAGACTTTCCCAGTGCACTATACCCCCTGATTTCCTGACTGCTGATACCAAGGGTGCTGATTGTGGATCCAAGTGAGATTTGATTGTTGATAGTTTCAATCTTTTCTTCATTTACCGTGATGTTGTCTATTGGTCTCGTGATAAGAATTTTTGTTTTCTTGATATTGAGATGTGGTCCATTTTGAAGGCTGTATTCTTTGATCTTCTGCTACAAGTGCTTCAAGTCCTGCTCACTTTCTGCAAGCAAGGTTATCATCTGCATAACACAGGTTATTGAAGACTCTTCCTCTGATATTGATTTCACATTTTTCACAGAGTCTAGCTTCTCAATTTGTGATTATCAGTCAAATAATAGTAAAATGAGTTATGATTCATAGTTGGTTGAATTCTGAGAGCCTCTAATTTAAAGCAGTTGGACCTGGATGGTAGATCTTTTTTTTACTTGATCAACAGTTGGTTTGGGGCTGGGAGCCTCTTATTTAAAGCAATTAGAACTCAGTAGATGGGCCTTTGTGATTAACAGTAAGTTTAGGGCTAGCAATCTCTTCTTTTTTGGGGAGCGGGTTTGTTTGTTTTTACAAGTTTAACCCAATGATTTATTTGTGGAAACAAAAGACAGTTTTGATGAACAGTTCAATTCTTTCCTTGTAAACATAAAACGCAACAAGAATTTGAAGGGTAATAGGCCAAGAAAAACCAATAATAACTCTTAAGATATTTTTCAATTAGACAGACAAATCAAGTTGAAGACAAGTGTTAGAATACCTTTCAGCCTGAATATCTATTGACCTATGTAACCTGTACTCCAACTGGTTTTGATGACAATTAAAAAAAAAAAGTCTTTTTATAAGAACAACCACTTCTAGAAGAAAATAAATTAGTCCCCCACCCCCAAATGAAGATAGTTTAACCTCTAAAGCATAAAAAGCTATAGAATATTCTTATACAAATTAACCAGGGTTCTTATAAAACTAATGATCTGGACTAAAGACATTATACTGTATTTGTGGTGAAGTACTAGGCAGAGAATACATGTATCAATTAGGCATTTTCACTCTAGTCAGTCTCTAAAGTTAGCATTTAATTCTTGGCAATATAACTGGTATGCATTTCAATACTTAAGCCATGAATAGTAGAGAACAAGCAGCAGTGTATTATAATAACAAGGCTGATATCTAACAGTTGTGTGTTGAACAATCTTTTCAAGAAACTATGATTTGTTTTGCAGCTGGTCAGTTGTAGTAGATCCTTGATTTGAGTCCTCCGTGTTTATCTTTTCTCCATCTGTAGTCTCTGGCATTTCTTCAGCTTCATCATCTTCATCATGTAGGTCTTTTGAAATTAACTGTCTAGCTAATTTAATATCCAGTCCCTCATTATAGTACATCTTTCTTTTCTTTTCAAACTGTCGCTTTTTTTCTTGTTCTTCAGGCGAGAGAACCTGCTCTTCCTCCTCACTGCTTTCTTTCTCCTGAATCCTATACTTTGGCTCGAAGCCTTCAGCAGCACTTAATTTCTTGGCTAAAACATCAGGAGTCATGGCTTCAGTGGCTTCAGAATCACTCAGTGTTTCATCATCATCATCACCTATCATACTATGATAAGGAGTGCTAGGTTCATCTATCTTCATTAAACCATAGTCTTTGTCTGCTGGGTGATATGTTGCCAGGATGTTCATTTCATCCCACCTCAGGGATTTTTTACTCAGCTCTTCATCCGCATTCCCGCTGGGCTGTTCAGCCGAGGACACCACAGAGGAAGCGGCAGAGCTCTTGTTCTTCAGGATACCTTTGATGGGCCGGTGCAAGGCCATCGAAGCTGCCGTAGCCCGTCGTTCCGGCTGTCCACTCAGCCTCGCTGTTTGGCACAGGATCGGAGAAAAGAAGGGCCAGGGGTGAGCAGAGACCGCGCTATGCAGCCGCGGAGCCTGGTCTGAGCCGTAGCAGCCACACCTGCTGCTTGTGGTGGAGACCACTAGCGCGTCCTTGTCACGACACAATGACCTGACGTCACAAAGGACGGGGCGCGCTCGCTGCGGCCGGCCAAAGCTTCACCCGCGGCTCGGAGAGGCCAGCGCAGAGGCCCAGCGTGGGAGCAGAGCCGACACCCCAATCTCTTCTTTAAAGCAGTTGGTATCTGGAATGTAGACCTTTTTTGTTTGTTTGTTTGATTAAGGGTCTTTTCATTAACAGTAGTAGACTGCCTCATTTTTTTGTGGCAGAAAAGCTAGTGAGTTCCATCCATTGATAATTTTTTAGTTGTCAGCCCAAAATGAAACCCGCTAAGCCACCAGGGATCCTTCCAAAGACTCAAACTTTCTTCCATCAAGTTGATCCCAAGCCATAGCAAACCTCCATATGGTTTCTGAGGTTGTAAATTCTTATAGAAGGAGATTGCACATTATTCTTTCATGGAGTATATGGTGGATTTGAACCATTGACCCTTTCAGTTAGCCACCTGAAACTTTATACACTATGTCACCAAGGCTGCTATCCGGGTTGCTTTGTTGTTGTTGTTAGGTACCCTTAAATAAACCACAATCCATAGTAACTCTTTGAACAATATATCTGAATGTTGTGTGTCAATCCATGCTGGAGTCTTCTTCTCTTTCTGTCATCCTCCACTTTTCCATGAATGATGGCCTATTTCAAAGACTAGCTCCTCCTTGCAATATGCCCACAGTACATGAGATTAAGTTTCACCATCCTTGCCTCTAAGTAGCAGTCTGGTTGCACTTCCTCTAAGACTGACTTGTTCTTTTGGCAATCCAGGGGGTGCTCAGTACTCTTCTCTAACACCACAACTCAAAGCCATTGATTTTTCTGTCATCATTATTCATTGTCCAGTTCTCAAATGCATATCAAGTGATTTAACAGGCTGTGGCTTGAATCAGGCACACCCAATCTTTAAATTTATATCATTGCTCTTCAGGACCTTAGAGAGGTCTCTCACAGCAGACTTTCCCAATGTTGTGTGTCTCCTGACATCCTGACTGCTGGTGCCAAGGGACTTAACTGTGAATCTAAGCAAGATTAATTTGTTGACCATTTCAATCTCTTCTCCATTTATCATGATGTGACCCAGTGGTAAAGATTTCTGTTTTCTTGATATTCAGATGTACTAAACATATTGAAGATTGTAGTCCTCGATCCACTGTAGTAAGTGCTTCAAATATCATTTCTCATTTTTGGGATAGGAACTCTTACACATTGTTGGTGGGGTTGTAAAATGGTACAACCACTCTGGAAGGAGGTTTGGTGTTTCCTCAGGAAGCGGAACATAGAAATTCCATATGACCCAGTGAGTCCAATGCTTGGAATATGCAAAGAGAAAATGAGAACTAAGGCACGAACAGAACCTTATACACCAACATTTATAGCAGCGTTATTCACCATTGTAAAAACATGGAAAGAGCCCAGATGTGCCACCACAATCAAATGGATTGAAAAATTATGATATATTCAAACAGTGGACCACTAGGCAGCATGCAGGAGCAATGATATTGTAAATGACTACCTAACTTGAGAGAGACTGGAGAGTATAATGCTGAGTGAACTCAGTCCCATAAGGACAAATACTGTATAAGACGATTATTGTAGAAATACAAAGATGACTAGTAAAATGTATCTGAAGATCCCAGTTCCCGGGAAGGAGGGCGTGAGCAGAAAAATGAGGATCGGCCAGGAGAGTGGAGGTGTGCTTAATAATGTTGTTGTTGTTGTTGATTGCCTTCAAGTCAAGCATGACTCATAGCGACCCTATGAACAAAAGGCCTGAAACCCCTCTGCAATTAACAACATTTATCAAAGTTCATAGAGTTTCCCAAGGCATGTTGTTTAGGAAGTGGATGCCACTCCTGCTTCCAAGGGAAGCTTCATAGTGTTGCACAGTTTGATGGGTGGAGGGAGGGGTGGGCAAAGGAAATAGTAAAGATCTGGTGTGAAAATCAATGTGTACGAATTTGTAAGTAAACCAGTATAAAAGAAAAAGCTTATTAAAAAAAATAACAATGTTGGCTCTTGGGTTTGTGTATATACTTTTGACCATGTTGAAGAAATTCTCCTCTAATCCTATTTTGTTCAGTTTTTTAATCAGGAAAGGGTGTTGGATTCTGTCAAAGGCCTTTTCTGCATCAATTGATAGGATCATGTGGTTCTTGTTCTTTGCTTTGTTAATGTGATGAATTACACTGATTGTTTTTCTTATGTTGAACCATACTAGCATACCTGTTATGAATCCCAATTGGTCATGGTGAATTATTTGTTTGATGTAACATTGTATTCTATTGGCCAGTATTTTATTAAGAGGTTTTGCATCTATGTTCATAAGAAATATTGGCTTATAGTTTTCTATTTTGGTGGTGTCTTGACCTGGCTTTAGTATCAATATTGTTCTCAATGGAGAGTGATTAAAGGCATTCCCTTTGAGAACAGGAACTAGGCGAGGAAGCCCATTATTACCTTTCCTATTAAATATTGTATTGGAAGTCTTAGTGATAGCAATAAGAAAAGAGAAGGAAATAAGAGTTATCCAAATGGGCAAAGAGGAGGTTAAATTATCTCTCTGTGAAGATGATATGATAGTATACTAAGAATACCCTAAAGACTCAGCAAGAAAACTACTGGAAATAGTTGGCCAGTTCAGCAAAGTGGCAGGATACAAAACCAACAAAGAAAAATCAATTGGATTTCGCTACAGTGACAAAGAGAATAAAATGCTGGAGCTGAGAAAAAAAACAAAAACAAAACAACAAACCTAAGCAATACCCTTCACAATAGTTAATCACAAGATTAAATACTTGGGAATAAATCTAACCAGAAGCACAAAGGGACTATTCAAACAAAATTATAAAACCTTTTTAAAAAAGGCTTTTATAAAGCCTTTTTAAAAAAAGGTGTTGGCAAAATTGGAAAACCATCTTCAGAAAACTCAAACAAGACCCACACCTCACACCAAACACAAAAAAGACTAACTCAAAGTGGATCAAAGACCTAGAACTAAAACTAAGGACAATAAACTTCATTAGAGAAAAACGTGGAAAAACTCTAGAAGCCCTAATTCACTACATGAATCTTCCAAGTATCCTGAAAAACCTATAGCCAGGATAGGATAAAATAGATGAATGGGACGTTCTAAGAATCAAATCCCTATGCACATCCAAAAACGTCTCCAACAGGGTAAAAATGAAAGACACAGACTTGGAAAAAGTATTTGGTAATGACAGGTCAGATAAGGGACTTTTATCTAGACTTTATAAAGTACTTGAGCACCACAACAAGATAAAGGTAAATAATCCAATAGAAAAATGAGCACAGGATATGAACAGACACTTCAGCGAAAAAGACATTCAGATGCCTAACCAAGCACATGAAGAAATGTTCAAAATCCCTAGCTCTAAGAGAGATGCAAATCAAAACAACTATGAGATATCATCTCACACAAGTCAGAATAGCAAAATTTAACAGAACAGCAAGCAACAAATGCTGGTGAGGTTGTGGAGAAATTGGAACCCTTATTCACTGTTGATGGGAGTGTAAAATGGTGCAACTACTATGGAAGGCAGTATGGCGCTTTCTCAAAAAGTTGGAAATAGAAATACCACCATTTGACCTAGCAATTCCACTTCTGGGAATATACCCTAAAGAAACTATAACTGCCACCCAAGCATATATATGCACACATATGTTTATTGCTGCTTTGTTCTCAAAAGTGCCCATCAACAAACGAATGGAGAGAGAAGCTGTGGTATATTCACACAATGGAATACTATGCTGCATTGAAAAACTAGGAACTCATGAAATATTATTTGAAATGGGTGACCCTGGAGGACCTTATGCTGAGTGAAATATCTCAGTCACAAAAGGACAAATCTGCATAGTGCTACTGTTGTAAAGCAGGTCTGACATCAGAGTTGGGGGGAAACTAAGAAGGGGTAAATAATGTATACTGCATTGAAACAGATGAGACAAAGGACTGTTTAGGAAGAATATATCATTAGGTATTATTGTCATGACAAGAGCCAGAATGAAAGCTGCATAGTGGAGTGGACTGTGGGAGGGGAGAGTGTATAACAATGAAAGAATTTTTTTTTTACTTTTCAAAGAGAAAAGCAAACTGTTGGGAGAGGGATAGACAGGGAGAAAAGTGTGCAACAATGAATGAATGAATGGAAAACCAAAGTCTCTGTAAAGTTTCATTTAAACAACCAACCAACCAACCAAACTAAACCCACTACACCAGCAGAGCTGGGAACCTTTGCTTTGCTCAGGCAGAAGAAAAATGAAAATTCCACAGCAAGACTATCTCAACCAATACTCTCATCTTTTATATCTGAAACAATGTTGGATAGATTCTTGTTATAATTTGTTCCTCAAATTCCATCAAGCCATTCTGCCTGCTTGAATAAAATCATGACCATTTTGCTACTTGTAGTGGCGTTCACTTTCGAAATCGCTTGCCTCCAGAAGCTCTACGAACATGGAGAAATGATAAAAGCTATACAAGTGTTTAGATCTTTCGTTCATGGGGTCGCTATGAGTCGTCTATGACTCGAAGGCACCTAACAACAACATTTGTCACTATAGATATAGTACTTACGAATAGAAACACTTTACTCTTTATTTAAATTATTCCTTTTACTTCATTATCATCCCATACATATTCCATCAGCCTGGATAGGGTTTTAAACACACTCAAAATGCTAGTGGTAGCTTTTGCTAACAGCACTTTGAATATGTTATATATCTTGTAGTTTGCATCCCATCAGAAAAGCAAAGAATTTCACTTTGGAAAAAAAAACCCACAACTTTTTCAATTCCACTAGTAAAAAGTATCTGTTGACTCTGAGGTGTGTAATTGTCGCTAAAGTCAAGAAGAGACAACTCTTCTGGACCAGAAAAAGAAAATAAGATTCATGAGAAACTGTTTATTCTCTAGAAATAAAGTTTAAAAGTTTTCCAAAGATATACAGAGTTTATTCCTTTCCTTGAATATCCCAATTTAAAAGAATGAAATGCAGTTTCACAGTTTTTAAATGCAAGAAATCTCAAGATTGTTCTCTACCTGGAGTTTAGGAGTTTGATCTTCAATAAGTTTGTTTGATGTTCTGTTACCTGCCTCCCCAAAATGAAGTAGATGCAATGTTAAGTATTGTTAGGAAGTTTATAAGACTCTTGAATGTATTAAAATGTGACCTGTGGGTAAGGATTTAAAAGGCTCGCTTTTTCTTTGGCTGCAATGCATGGACATTTGAAAATTTAATGTTAATATTGTATATGACTTTCAGCTCCTTAAGGTAATTAATTGTTAATGGTAAGTAGTTGCACTGCTAACCCAAATGTATATTATTTCAATCCACCAGAAGGATGCCCAATGGAAGAAAGATGACCAATCTACTCTCATGTGATTTACAACCTCTGAAAACTCACTGGAGGATCAGTTATCAGTCAATTTTCCCTTGATGGCAATAAAGAACAAATGGGGAACTATGTTTAAGGAAATAAGCTGCTAACCAAAACATCAGTGGTTCAAATCCACCAGTTTCTCATTGTGAGGAAGGAAGCATACTGCTCTGGTAAATATGTACAGTCTTGAAAACCCTATTGGACATTTCTTATCTGTCCTATAGATTAGAATTGAATTGAAGGTAGCAAAGTTTAAGGGAAATGTTTAAGATAATAAAAATATTTGTACCATCAAGTCTGAACCGACCCATGGCTGACCCTCCAATGGGTTTTCAGAGGCAGTTAATCACATGGGATGAAATTGTCCATCCTTCTTCAGCACAGCAGCTGGTGGCCTCGAACTGACTGACATCGGGATTGCAGTGCAGCTTCTTACCACTAGGCTACCAGAGCTCCATAGCATCACATAATATAAAAAAAAGAGAGAGAGAAAATTATTTCAGTGTTATCCAACTAATTTGGCTATGTTTACCTTCATCTCCTTTGTTTCTTTTCCTGAACAAGGTTATTAAATTGTTGTTATTGATGATTGTTTAACTTCATGTGTTGTTGCTTAATATATTCAGATTAATTTTTGTCAAATTTTGAAAACATACATAGTTTCTCTACTTTGAGGCTAGGATTTTGAAGCTCCATCTCACATACTTTGGCACATGGCCAGGAGATCCTTGGAGGACATCATGTTCCAAAGTGTGGAGGAACAGTGCAGGAGAGAGGAAGACCCCTGATAAGATGGATTGATACAATAACCGGGGTGATGGGAGTTGGTGTGTCAGAGTCAGTGAGACTGGCTCAGGACAGGGCAAGGTTCAGAGCTGCTGTACATAGGATCACTATGGGTCACAGGTGACTCAACGGCACAGAACAGTAACAACATATTGTTTTTCTTTCCTTTATGAGTTTACAAAGTTAAGGGGAATTTTAAATTCCCTGTACTTTGCATGAACTTTTCTTTTTTGTGAAAGCCTAAATTGGTCAGTTTCCAAGTCAATGGATTGACCCTCCTAGAAATGAAAACCTAAACTATCCAATCAGGACTTGCCTGCTCAGTTTCACCTAGTTCAAAACCTTCCCCTTAAATCCCAAGTAAGAAAATAAAATGGCCACCAGCTAATTTGCAATTTCCTCAGTATAGCTTCCTTTTCCTTTTGTATCTGTGCATGCAAAAATCCTGCTCTTGGAACTCTTGTCTGATTTTCAAACTAAACGCTTTCTCCCTTCCTCCACCTATTCATGAATTGCAGAAGAAAAAAGAAAACTTGTAAGTTTAGACATAAATATTATGGGGATTTAAGTTTTTACAGGAAACTGAGAAACTATAAGCTTTAACTTGCATGTTGTTGTTGTTGTTAAGTGCCGTCGAGTCACAGGCGATGCTTGGGTCCCTTTCATCCTCTCTCCAGGTTCATAGGGTTTCTGGAGGCAAGCTATTACGGAAGTGGATGCCTCTCCTCCTTCCAAGCTTGTTTTAATCGGGGAACTTCACCCCATTCTCTGTCCGCATTGGGTAACCATCCATTAACAAATTTGACACACCAGTGTCACAGTGTTCAGCTTCACAGCAAGCACAAATAACGATGGTATGGCAACTTGTACACCAGGGCTATATGACCTAAAGGATTGTTTTTGACTTGCATGTTAGGGTCAGGAAAATTAAGTCAGGCATGGGAGCAGGCTGAGTGGAGAGAGTAATGAGGCAAATGCCAATGCAATAAAGAAGGTCTGAGGATACACGTGAGCCAACAGAGGGCAGAAGATCAAATGAAGTGGCTAAGATAGGCCCTACCCACTTAGCGCCATGGAATTAATAGCACTGGACCTTGATGTCCCAGTCCTGACATATGCAGATTCTTTTGAGCAAGACATAACCATGGTAGAATAAGAGGATTTGTCCACAGCCAATCTTTCTCTTGTTCCCACACTGATTCAATTTGTTGTCCTGGTAAGGAAGGTCAAACTAATGCATTAAAAAAACAAGAACGAGGGAAATATGATATTCTTTGTCCCCGGAACCTTGTAGAGAACACCTCCTAGACCCAGTACACAGAGAAATGTAACAATGGAAAAATTAGGGAAAAGAGGCAAGAGTTAAGGGATGTGATGGCAACATGGTGACAGCAGAGGCAGCAAAACCAGGAGACATGCATGAGGCAGAGCAGTGGGCTCCCAGGTCCACATAGTGAGAAAGCTGGTTGCCTTTGGAAAGTAGGCTTCCTGGTGGAATGTGTGCCTTTAGACATTTATCCAGGAGCTACATTTATGTAGAGCTACATATAGGAAACACTAGTGGCCTAGTGGTAAGAAGCTGCACAGGGTTCAATTCCACCAGCTGCTCTGCGGGTGAGTAACTACCTCCCTCTGAAAACCCTCTGGAGGACCAGCTGTGAGTCGGTTCCAACTTGAAGACACAAGAGCAACAACATAGCTGAGGTACTTCCTGTAGAAGTGACAGAATAGAGAGACCTTTATCATACTTGCTTTGAGGCTAAGCTTGCATTTGCACATATAAGGTTTTTTAAAATCATACATATAAATTTTATTTTATAATATTTATTTCAATACCCATATTGCAATCACGTTTTTCCACTTCTTCCCTAGAGTTCTGATTTTTTAAAATTGTTTTATTATTAATTTCAATGAAAATTTACAGACTTTGGATTTCCATTCATTCATTGTTGCACTACATATAAGGTTTTAAGGTATGTTTTTGCACTCTTGCTATAAGTCCTGGTCCTGAATTGTAATGCTTTATCCTCTAACAAACTTTACTGTTGTGAGTATGGTCTTGTGCTCTTTCCAAATAAATATGAAGCCAAGAAGAGAAGTAGTGAGTGCCTTTGGAGGGGCTGTTGTCAGAATTGATAAAAAGTTTGAGGATTTAGTGAATTGTCTTTCCTCACAGTACTGATGCTATGAGTAGAGTCTCTCTACCTCTAGTGAAATTGTTGTTGTTAGGTGTTGTCTAGTTGAGTATGACTCATAGTGACCCTATGAACAACAGATTTGAGCCTTGTGCCATCCTCACCTTTTCTGACCCACTTGAGGCCATTGTTGCAGTTACTGTATGAATCTACCTGGTTGAGGGTCTTCCTCTCTTTCGCTGTCCATCCATCTTTCCAAGCATGAGGTCCTTCTCCAAGCAATAGCCTCTTTGAGCACCATGTCCTAAGTATGTGAGATGAAACTTTGTCATTTTCGCCTTCTAGGAGTACTCTACCTGTACCTTCTCCAAGACATACCTGTTTGTTCTTTTGGCAGTCCATGGGATATTCAATACACTTTTCCAACACTACAAATCAAAGGTGGAAATTATTCTTCTGGCATCTTTATTCATTGTCTAGTTCTCAGATGCAGAACAAGTAATTGAAAGGGCCGTCACCTGAATCAGGCACCTTACTACTCAAACTAATGTCATTGCTCCTCAATAATTTGAAGAGACCTCTCATTGCAGATTTTCCCAGGGCAATACTTCTCCTGATATCCTGAATGCTGATATCAAGTACATGATTATGGATCCAAGTAAGATGAAGTTGTTGACAGTTTTGGGGGTTTGGTTTGTTTTATTTATTTTATTTTTCCGTGACACAAACATGTATTAGTTTTATTCACTAAATAGACTGGTTTCCTAAAACAATACAAATAGCATGTTCATCAGCAGAAAGCTGGCCAAGGGCAGGGGGCCCAGGCCACAGGGGGCCCCCTGGGTACCCACCTCCACTGGTAGGGGTGCCACGCAAAGAAGCCTTTCTTCTGTCACCATCAGCAAGGCCAGAAAAAAGGACTTATTTTCTCTAAGGGAAGTAGCCAGGAGCAGGAATAGACATGGGCTCCCCAGATCACAATGAATAAATGAACAGAACTTTCATTTTTCCAAAATTCTCCCTGTTGGGTAGTTGTTGACAGTTTTAATGTTTTCTCCATCTGTCATGATGTTGCCTGTTGGTCCAGTGGTAAGAATTTTCGTTTTCTTGACATGGAGATGCAATCCATATTGAAGGATGCAGTCTTTGATCTTCTGCAGAGAGATCCTACTCCTCACTTTCGGCAAACAAGATTGTGTTATCCATATAACGAAGGTTATTTACAAATCTTCCTCCAAATGTGATGTCGCATTCTTCTCCATAGCCTCCAGCTTCTCAAATAATTTGCTTAGCAAAAATATTCAAATTAGAAGATGTTAGATATCACTGACCCCAAGCCCACAATATTTTTGCACAAGGAAAATATTGTGTCTGGGTAATATCCTCTTCTGCAATTTACAATCTGTAAAAAACACTGGAGAATTAACTGTCAGTCAATTCCAACTTGACAGCAACAACAGTAAAGTATGCGTTCTCCATTCTAGACATTTTTGTCTACACTGAAAGGATTCTCTAAATAAGCAAGTTTTTTTAAAAGAAATTTGTTTTGCTTTTCATTAGCATTGGATACAAGACTTTAGCCTCTAAATTTCTGTGTGGGATTGAGATAGCAGGAATCAAACGTTGATCCAAAGAATTTAATATAAAGTTTTCAGAACTAAAATCCAGACTCAACTGGGTATATATGTTTGTTTTCATTTTCTAGAATGTATATGCTAAGGTATGTTTTAAGCATGGTGTCCACTCAATAATTATGAAATTTAAATCAAGTAATCCAATTGGTGGCAGACATAAGTTCCATAAGATCTTTATAACATTGATTTGTGTGTGTATTACAAAGATTATATTTAGTGTCTAGGCCTGAATTTTTCCAAGATGACCTGAGTAGATTATCTTAAAATATAGAAAACACTCAATGAATCATAATACTTACATTACATAAAGTTTTAGCAATTATATTACTTTAGACTTAGAGACTTTTCTTTTACATTTAGCTTTTATAACATTAAGGAGCTCTGGTGGCCTAGTGGCAAGAAGCTGAGCTGCAATCCTGGAGGCCACCAGCTGGTCCACAGGAGAAGGATGAGTAATCTCCTCCCCTGAGATTAACAGGTTCTGAAAATCCACCAAAGGGTAAGCTATGGGTCAGTTCTGACTCTATAGTACATAACAACAACAACAACAACATTATAATATTTAGAAGAATAGGAATCCCAGGGCACTTCATTTTACTCATGTGAGGCGTATGCTTAGACTAAGTCTGTGGTGCTATCAGAACAAAGGAGCACTATATTGTTTAAAATTAAGTAAGGAGTATGTCAGGTTTGTATTCTTTCTATTCAATCTGTATGCTGAGAAAATTATTCAAGAAGCTAGAATCTATGAATAAAAATGTGGCATCAAGATTAGAGGAAGACTCATCAATAACCTGCGTTGTGCAGATGACATAATTTTGCTTCAAGCACTTGTTGCAGAAGATGAAAGTATACAGCCAGCATTCAATAGGGATTGCATCTCAATGTTAAGGAAATAAAAATTCTTAATACTGGACCAATATAGATGATATATAGAGAAAAGATTGAAAATGCCAACAATTTCATCTTACTTGGATCCACAATAATTACCCTTTGCACCAGCTGTCAGGAAATCAAGAGATGTATTGCACTGGGAAAGTCTGCAGTCAGATTCCTCTTCAAATTATTAAAGAGCATTGATGTTAGTTTGAGGACTAAGGTGAGTCTGATAAAGGCCAAAGTCTTTCTGATTACTTGCTGTGTATCTTAGAGCTGGACAATGAATAAGGATGACAGAAGAATTGATGGCTTTGAACTGCACTGTTGAAGAGTACTGAATGTCTCATGGACTGCCAAAAGAACAAACAAATATGTCTTGGAGAAAGTGCTGTCAGAGTGCTCCTTGGAGGCAAAGGTGATAAAGCTTCATCTCACATACTTCAGTCATATTGCTAGGAGAAGATATTACTTGGAGAGGGGCATTGTGCTTTGAAAATCAGAGATTCAGCAAAGGAAAGAAAGATGGACATAGGCAGAAAAAAAGGAGACAAAGGAGAAGATTGACACAGTGACTGCTTCCATGGGCTCTAGTGTGAGGATGACACAGGATAGGACAGGGTTCAGATCTTTTGTTCATAGGGTCACTATGAGTCATACTCAACTTTACAGCACCTAAGAACAACAACAGTGTTATGACAAAAATGGATTTCCTAACCAGATATTTTTCAGAAAAATACTTATGAAAACTTCACAGTTTGAAGTTTTCCTAAATGATGATTTGTTGCCTATTTTTCTTTTTCTGATCACAAAGAAAATTTGACTTGAAACACTAGAGTAATATATAAGAAGAAATTAGAAGTTCTCTATACTTTCCACTCCAAGTAATCTCTTAAAACACTATTTCCCTATCCATTTGTTTGTTGATGGGCACTTGGGTTGTTTCTATCTCTTTGCTATTGTGAACAAGTAGCAATAATCAACCATATATCTGCTTGGGTGGCAGTTTTGGTTTCTTTACATTCCCAGTCATGGAATTGCTGGGTCAAATGGTATTTCTATTTGCAACCTTTTGAGAAAGCATCATACGCCTTCCATAGTGCTTGCACCATTTTACCCTCCCACCAACAGTTTCTCTGCAGTCTCACCAGCATTTGTTGTTTGCTATTCTGTTAAATTTTGCTATCCTTAACCTCTGGTATATTCACACATTGGAATACTATGCTGCATTGAAAAACAAGGAACTAATGAAATATCATACAAAATGGGTGACTCTGGAGGACATTATACTGAGTGAAATAACTCAGTCACAAAAGGACAAATATTGCATAGTGCCACTGTTGTAAAATAGGACTGACACTGGGGTTGGGGGAGACTGAGTAAGATGGGATAAATTATGTATACTGCATTGAAATATATGATATAGAGAATGGTTTAAAAAGTATATTATTTGATGAGGTATTATTGTCATGACAGGAGTCCAGAATGAAGGCTGCATAGTGGAGTGGACTTGGGGAGAGGGATTGAATATCAGTGAAAGAATTTTTCTTTTACTTTTCAAAACAAAGGCTGCATAATGGAGTGGAATTAGGGGAGGGATTGTATAATGATGAAAGAATTTCTTTTACTTTTCAAAGAGAAGAGCAAACTGGGAGGAGGATGGGCAGGGAGAAAAGTGCAACAATGAATGAATGGAAATTCAAAGTCTCTAAATGTTCATTAAAATTAATTAAATATATACAAACAACAACAAAAAACCCCACTATTTGCAAATCAAGCTTCAAGATGAGCTGTAAGAGCTTAGGCAGATAATTTTTTTTTCCATTAAAGCTTACATGGTGAGAGTTCCTTTAAAAGAACTACAGCATAGGAAAGCGTTATTGAGTCAGCACATTCCCAGTGTATTTTATTATTTGAAGAGTCTCTACCTTTGACAATATTCCCTACGTTCTGAATTTATCAATGAGAGTTTACTTTTTACCTTTGTCATTCTTGTTAAATGCTATTGAGTCAAGTATGACTCATAGCTACCCTATGAACTACAGATCTGAATCTTCTATCCTCTGTCAGTCATCCTTACTATCTCTAATACACGTGAGTCCTTTCCTGAAGTCACCATGTCAGTCTATTTTGTTGGGGATCTTCCCATATTTTGTTGGCTTCTGCCTTTCCAAGCAAGATATCCTTCTCCAAGGAACAGTGTGTCCTAACAACATACGTAAAATATGTTAAACAAAGCTTTCTCATCCTTGCATCCAAGTAGCAGGTTGGCCACACTTTTTCCAAGACATGCATGTTCATTCTTTTGGCAGTCCATGGGATAATCAGTGCTCTTCTTCACCACCACAACTCAAAACTATCAATTCTTCTTCTGTTACCCTTATTCATTGTCTCACTCTCAGATGCATAGAAAATAATTGAAGACCATGGCTTGAATCAGGCATATCTTAGTCTCTAAAACTGACATCATTGCTCTTCAGTATGTTGGCAGGGTCCCAGGCAGTGGCCTTGCCTGAAGCAGTATGTCTCCTTATCTCTTGACTGCCGGGACCAAGGATTTTGAGGGTAGATCCAAGTAAGATGAAATTATTTACAGTTTCAATCTTTTTTTCCATCTGTAATGTTGCCTATTGGCCCAGTTGTAAGGACCTTTGATTTCTTGATGATGAGGTGTAATCCATATTGAAGACTGTAGTCTCTGATTAATCTTCTGCAGCAAGTGTTTCAGATCCTCTTCATTTTCAGCAAGTAAGGTGGTATCATCATAGGAAAGGTTGTTAATGAGTCTTCCTTACATTCTGGGCTGCATTCTTCTTCATAGAGTCTGGTTTTAGGAATTATTTGCTTAGCATACAGATTGAATAGATATGAGGAAAGCCTACAACCCTGACACAAACCCTTTTTTATTTCAAATCATGCCTTGTTCCCTTGTTCTCCTCAGACAACTCCTTCTTGGACTAGCTATAGGTTTCTCATGAGCAACAATTAAGTGTTCTGAGATTCCAATTCTTCTCAATGTTAGACGTCATTTGTTGCGATACATACAGTCAAATGCCTTTGTATAGTCAATAAAACACAGATATTTTTCTGATATTCTCTGTTTTCAGTCAGGATCCATGTAACATCAGGATTGAAATCCCTAATGTCATGGCATCTTCTAAATCTGGCTTTAACTTCTGGCAGTTTCCTGTCAATATACTGTCTTTTTGGGATGATCTACTGCAATATTTTGTTTGAATGGCATATTATTCAATTATTTCCACATTCTGTTGGATGACATTTCTTGGAAATGGGAACAAATATGCATGTCTTCTAGACAATCAGCCAGTTTGTCCTTCAAACTTCCTGGTATTGTTTATTGTTATGTGCCACTCACAGCGACCCTGTGTACAACAGCTATGAACTCCGCCATATCCTGACACACCTATTACTACAGTTGCTGTTTCAATCCATCTCAGCCAGGTTCTTCCTCTCCTGTCCTATCCCACCACCATTCCAAGCATGATGTCCTTCTCTATGGATTGGTCCCTCCTGGCCATATGCCCCAAGTATGTGGGATGGAGCTTCAAAATACTTGCCTCCAAGGAGCAGCCTGGTTTCATCCTCTCCTGGAGAAACCTGTTCATTCTCTTGGCAACCCATGCTATGTTTAATGCTCTTCTCCAACATCACAACTCAAAGATATTAACTCTTCTTCTGTCATCTTTGGTCTTTTCCCAGCACAATACTTAGAACACACTTCAGAAAACATAGATCCTTTTTTAAAAAAAATTGAAATAATATTTGAAATTATTTATTTAAAATTATTTTGGTTTTGTTATTTTGGGGAACTATGTGCAGAAAAAAGATACACCAATTCAAGTTTCTACATTTATTGTTATATGACATTGATTATATCTTTTAAATTGTGAGATTATTGTTTACTTTTTATGATTTCAGGGAGCATCTTTGATTTAAGCCCTAAAAAATGTTTATATCCTCTTTTTCTGAATTTCCTTTCCACCATTAGCATAAAATTTGTTGTTGCATACTGTGGAGTTAGAACTGACCCATAGTTGACCCTTCAGTGGGTTTCCAGAGGCAATTGATGGCACAGGAGGAGACTGCTGGTGGACTCAAACTACATGCATTCAGGATTGCAGTGGAGCTTCTTACAAGGCCACAGGAACTCCTTGCCACCTAAACTTTCTATCTAATATTTCTAGTTGTCAATTTAATCCAGATGGATAGTTTTTTCTAGAATATGATGCTTAAGGAACACACTCTTTACTAGTGCTGGTGTCATGAACCCACAGATATTAACTGAAAGGCTGACTGCTAGAGAAAGAAGGAGCCATATTCTCTCATATTTGCAATTACTGGGTTTTAAGAAGACTTTATGGGACATTTTCATCAAGTTTCTTTCTTCAATAATTCCATGTCTCTATGTCTCCCGAAGATCTGGACTCTTCTAGAATTTACGATTCTGTTTTGCATGTTCCCTCTTTTATTAAGAATTTTTCCTATAGATTCGTTGGCCAAAATGTTCAGTAATGGCAACCAGGCTTCATTCAATTCTTAAAGGAAAACAAAGTAAAAACATTGAGCAAATGTTTAGCTCTTTCATTTTAATTAGTGTTGTTGATATTACTTTAGTTACCTTTGGCAGGCATTCTAATTGCTAATTTCTTCAACACATTTTAAATGTTATAGCAGATGGCCTTAAAGATCAATTAACCAGGAATCAAAAACTCCTTCATTTGATCGACTTGTAAATCACTAGGTTCTAGAGCAAATGTATTCCAAGAAGTCAACCAATTGGTGTGGAGTTTCAGCTTTGCCACTTACAATGTAGCCTTTTGCAAGTTCCATTACCACTACTGTTCTGACTAATCTACCTGAAAAATGAGGATAACATCATCCTTACAAACTACTTCACAATTAGTGTTAGAATGTGTAAACGAACTCATATACATGAAAACTCATTGTAATTCTAACTATCAATCTCATCATATGGCATTATTGAGAATTAGACTCTAAATGGATCAGAATGTGAAGCGGCATTGAAGTCAAAGAAGGAAAGGATGGATATTATGAGTAAAAGCAGAAAATAAATTCACTCAGGTAAGAAAATCTCAAATAGAGAAACTCTTGTTCTGGAAATTGAATGAAAAACAAAGACTTTCCTGGAAAAGCTAATTACTGCTAGTTATATCAGGTTTCAGTTTCCTAAAATCACTACAAAACAAAAAGAATTTTGTATAGATAGATAGATAAACTTGTGTCTGTTAAATATCAAGAGAAAAAGAACAGAAAATATGTAAATTTATGTATAATAATGGTATGATTATCAATAGTAGTGTGCCTACTATTTAAGAAAAAGAACATTGCCCTTGAAGGTTCTGAATTTATTTTTTAGTTCAGCATTCTTTTATATTTATAGTTTTACAAGAAATTATATCCTTAAACAATACATCATTTAATCAGCATATTTTTTTACTTTATACACATAGAATAATGCAATATGCATTCTTTTAGAATTTGTATTTTCATTTATTTAAGATATGTCCATTTTCTGAGTGTATAGCTATAAATCATTCATTTTCATAGAAGTGAAAAATTCTTTTGTAGTGTAAATTTATCAAAATGTACTTATTCATTCTAATGTTGATGGATATTTGGGTTGTTGACCTTTTATTTCTATTCAAAATAGTCATGCTGTGCACATATTTATAGTTACGCATAAGTTTGTTTAGAACAGAGTTTTTAACTGTGCCATAGACTTTTTGGTAGTCTGCTGAAGCCTTCTCAAAATATATTTTAAATATACAATATAAAATTATATAATTATAAAAGAAATCAAAAGACAAATTGCACTGGGAAAGTCTGCTGTCAGTGACCTCTCCAGAGTACGGAGGAACAATGATTTCAATCTAGAGACTAAGGTACACCCAATCCAATCCATGGTCTTCACAACTGCTATGCATCAGTGAGCTGGACAAAGACTAAGGATAACAGAAGAAAATTGATGCCTTTGAGTTGTGGTGCTGGTAAAGGGTCTTGAACATACCGTGGACTGGCAAGAGGAAAAAAAAAAAACCAACCAGATCTGAAGAGGTTGAAACCAGGATACTCCTTGGAGGCTAGATTTTGAATCTCTGTCTCACATACTTTTGACAACATGGCTAGGAGAAACCAGTCCTTGAGGAAGGACATCATGCTTGGAAATGTGGAGGGACAGCACAGGAAAAGAAGATGCCAGATGAACTGGATTAACACAGTAACTGCGATAATGGAGATAGGTGTGTTAGAGCCAATGAGATTGGCTCAGCATAGAGCAGAGTTCGAGCTATTAATATATAGTAATTAGGGTAGCTATGAGTTGCAAGTGTCTCGACAGCACATAACAACAAATTATAAATGAAATCAATTATACTAAAACACAGTTTTTAAAATGTTAAAAACGGGTACTTAGTATTAAACATCCTATCTAAATTAATGCATTCAAGAGAAAAATCTTAGTGATAGGTCTGATAACTTCTATAGTTTAAAAATTGTGAAGAATATGAAGGTTATTATAATTGGTTTTTGTCATAATGGTACTATAATATAAAAATGTCTCTAAGTTCTATTGATATGAGAGTTGTGATGTCTCCTATATTTGTATATAAAGAAAATGCTAACATTCATTTACTGAATACTAGAATAGAGATTTTTAAAAATATTTTTTAATTCTAGTTTGTTTACTTATTCCTTAAAATCTGTCCATGAGTCTAAGAATAGAAATGGATGGAAGGTATATTTCTAAGTTAGAAATTGTTTTGTTGTTGAGTAGAGGCATTTTAAATAAGATTTTAACATTGTGCCAATATTTACTCCAATCAACAATATTAGAGTTTCCATTTGTATTTATCAGCACTTGGGGTAAACTTTTTTTTTTTTTACTTTTGCCGATCTGAAGAGCATGAAAATGACTTCAATATGTTTATACTTAGTTATTTTTTTAATTTGGAAGACTGAAGAGGAATGAATACTTTTTTAGTATTGTTGCTGTTGTGTACCGTCCAGTCGGAACCAGCCCATAAATGACACTCTGGTGGGTTTTCAGAGGCAATTAATTGCTCAGGAGGTAGCCTATCCTCCTCCCACGGAGCAGCTGGTAGCCTCAAACTGCGTGCCTTTGATATTGCAGGGCAGCTACTTGCCACTAGGCCTCCAGAGCTCCCTTTATAATACTATTTACAAAAAAGAATTGGCTACCTTAAATGGGGATATTAAAGCATGGAACATGAAGTAGTTGGCTTACATGAAGTAGTTGTCTTACATGCTTTCACAAATGTTGTTTTTAATAAGATGATTGTAAGGGGGGGAATCCCCACAAAATACGTGAATGAAATGCACTGTAAATGAAAGACTGCATAAAACACAACGCACATGTGCAAATCACAATATATATGAATAATTGTATGCAGACCAATAAAAATATGTATTTAAAAAATCCATTTTTCTCGGATCCACAGTCAATGCCCATGGAAACAAACACCAGGAAATCATATGACATACTGTGTTTGGCAAATTTGCTGCAGAAACCTTTTTGTAGTGCTTAAGAATAAGAATCTCACCTTGAGGACTAACCCAAGGCATGATATTTTCAACCACCTCATTTACATGTGAAAACTGGACAATAAAGAGTGATGAGTTGCTGCTTTCGAGAGCTGAGTGCCTTCCAATCTGAGGGACTTAATCTTCTGGCATGAAACCAATTTGTGTTTTCCTGCAATTCCTAAGATTTTTCCTGGTCAGTTATTTCAGAAGTGGATGATCATTCCCGCTTCCTTCGTTTCCTAAAGGGGAAACTCCACTGACACCTGTCCACCACAAATGATCCTGCTAGTATTTGAAATATTTACTAAATAGCTTCCAGCATTGCAAACATAATATTGACAGACTAATGGTGAATGGTTTTAAACAAGTGTGTATCAGTGTTGTATCATTTCCTTATACTTACGCAATCTGTATAATGAGCAAATATTCAGAGAAGTTGAACTGTATAAAGATCTTGGCATCAAGATTGGAGATACAAGATTACAAGTTGAGATAGACCAATGGCATAAATTTACTAGATGAAAATGAAGAAGATTTAAAGTACTTACGATAGAGAGTACCAGAGGAATATCTATTTGTGTTTCATCAACTATGCAAAGGCATTTGACTGTGTAGATCATAACAAATTGTGGCTGACTCTGAGAAGAATGGGAATCCCAGAACACTTGATTGTGCTTATGCAAAACCTATACTTGGACCGGGGGCAGTCATCAGAACAGAGCAAGGAGACACTGCATGGTTCAAATTTGGGAAGGGTATGCACCAAGGATGTGTCCTATCTCAATATCTTTTGAATCTACATGTGGAATAGATTATCCAGGAGGCTGGGCTCTATGAAGAGAAATGTGGAATCAGGATTGAAGGTAGACTCATCAACAATCTGTGTTATGCAGATGACACAACACTGCTTGCTGAAACTAAGAAGCATTTGAAATGTCATGAGGTCATATATGCCCTCACAGACAGAATCTTAGAATCTTAGCTCGACTTGTAAATTTGAGTGCTTTGTGAGATACTTGCTGCTAACATGTTATACAGTTGATTTAATGGGAAGAATGCCCTTGGCATTGATGCAGCACTCATTTATTTTTTTCCTTTTGTTCTTTGGATATTAATTAACTTCCTAATATATGAAAGAGAGTGGGGTGGAGATCCCCAATTAAAACAAGCTTGGAAGGAGGAGTGGCCTCCACTTCCATAATAGCTTGCCTCCGGAAACCCTATGAACCTGAAGACAGGATGAAAGGCACCCAAGTGTCAAGGACTCTCCTTCGACAGCACTTAACAACAACAACAACAATATATGAAAACAGAGCTCTAATGGCCTAGTTCATAAGGAGTTGTGCTGCGAATCCCAAAACAGACAGTTTCAATTCACCAGCAGCTCCACAAAAGAAAGATGGGTGATGTCTCATGTAATTTACAGCCTCTGAAAACCCATTAGAAGGTCAGCTATGAGTTGGTTCCAACTTGAAGACAATTGTTGTTGTTAAATGTCATTGACTTGTAGACGACTCATAGCCATTCTATGAATAAATGACCTGAACACGTACAACTTTCTTCGTTTCTCCAAGTTCATAGGATTTCCAGAGGCAAGCTATTTCAGAAATGGATGCCACTCCTCCTTCCAAGCTTGTTTTAATTGGAAGTTCCAACCAAACGCTGTCAGCCATGGGTGACCAATATCACATTTGGCACATCAGGGTCACAGTGTTCAGCATCACAGCAACCACAAGTTACCTTCGTACAGCAAATTGACACACCAGTGCTATACCACCTAGAAGAATGTTTCACCAAAACCAATTAAATGCATGCCTGAGGGACACAGATTAAAATAACCCACCTTTGGCTTGGTAACATCAAATCTATGAAAGGCCATGACTAAATGTGAGCCAAGTAACGAATGAGGAATGGGCCCTCTTTCTAAGAACTCGCTTTCAGTTGAGAGGAACAGCTAAGTGAACAGACAAATATAATACAGAATGAAAAGAAAATGGATTTTCATAGGTAGTTAATTGCATAGGAGATTGCCCATTTTTTTCTTGTGGAGCAGCTGGTAGATTTGAACCCCATGCTTTTGTGATTGCAGCTCAGCTTCTTGCCACTAACCCACAGGTATATAGCTGTAGGAAGTAAAAGAAATAGCTAACTTTGTTATGTACATCTAAATTTATATTATTAGACAGGGTAAAGTAGGATCCATGATTTATTCATGTGTGCCCTGATTTACTTTTCCCACTTCTCTACATATCAGTTTCATTTGTTCTCTAAACTATTCTTATTACAGAGAATGATTTTGTTTAGAGTAACTATCTTGTCTTTTGACTTTGCAGTCAAAATGTAAGCACCTCGTATTTACAGATAATGTCAAACTTTTTTTCTGTCATGATAACAATCAGCTGTGGGTAGGTAAGACATGTATGTGCAGCAATAATTTGGTGAATCAGTTATTCAACATTGTCCTTTTTTATTTAATGACCCTTGTATTATTTTTCTAAAGCAAGTTCACACCATCATACACACACATACAACACACACACAGAAGGTCCTTTGTTCTTTTTTAATCTCTTAAGTTTGTTGGAGTCAGAAAATCAAAAGGGCCGAACTCGCTCAGCATTTCTTAAGCTCAAGGAACTGAAGAACAAATTCAAACCTAGAGTTGCTATAATCAA
>NW_006400086.1:2081071-2089589 GCF_000299155.1 Elephantulus edwardii
GATTGGCACAGGACAGAGTGGAGTTTAGGGCTGTTGTACATAGGGTCGCTATGGGTCGCAAGTGGCTCAACAGCACATAACAACAACAACAACAACAAAAACATAAATAACATAACACTTACAGTCCCTTTCAAATATAAAATGCTATGCTCCTTAGTAAGGATTTAGTTAATATGAAGAACAGAGAGAAAATAACTTATTGGACTTCACATACTGCTAACTTTAATCACTATTGCCTGTTATTATAACCTTAAATGCTGGAGCTTTTACATTTCTTTCTCTTAAATAATTTCAATTTTGTCTTTGTAATGTCACAATGCCAATATTCTGATTAATAGCTGACACATCATGAACATTATTTCCATATTAGTTAAAGGTATAAATTGCATTATTATCATCTTCATCTCAAGCCATTTTAATACATTATTTCTACCTCTATTTATTTGCATATGCAGCACAGTACTTGTATGACTTTTTTACTTCCCCTTTATAAACTTTCAACATTTAATGAATCAGCTCAAAAGTTACCTTGAATTTGCTACCTATTTTCAGTAATTAGTCCTAAAGACTGTAGTAGAACTTCCAATTTTAGCTAGAAAAACAGACACAGAAAAGAAAGTTACTTTCTCAAGGTCACATAGCTTGTATGTTTTATCAAAAAACCTAATCCAAAGATAAAAAGTACTAAATATTAATAGCTTGTTTAGAGGGCAGTGAAATCTCCCCAAAGCCTCTAAAATAATACCAAAATTTGACTCTCTACTTTAAAGGCTAGCTTTAGAGAAAAATGTAGGAAAGTTTAAGATTTGAACTGGCAGAAAAATATGAATGATGAAAAGGTGTTTAATAGAGGGAAAACACAGAAACTTTAAAAAGGTGTTTTCATACATTTCTTGGTTCCCTAATAAGTCTTTCCTCCCCATCTATATATGATGCCTATTTTGTAGAGAAAAAGAAAAACAGGATATTCTGAGGTTGTTCTTTGTGAAACCATATTGTGTATTCTGAGCTCCCGTAGGCATTTTTAAATTGATAGTGTTCCAGTATCATCCCAGGTACTGAAGTTAAGCTAACAGGTCTACAATTTTCTAGAATAATCTTTTTAGTAAAATTGGGCATTGAACTCTATTTCAGACTTCTGGCACCTCTCTTCTGAGCAACTTCCTCAGAATAGCTTTGCAATAACATGCACCATTGCCTTTTGAATCCTTAGTCGCCTATCATTAGGACATGCTGATTTAAATGTCATCCAGTGTTTGCAAGTTACTCTATTTCCACCTTCTACCAGCAACCTACTTTGCCTCTCTTCTTTTACATATTAGGCAATTCTCTAACTAGCTTAGACATAGGAGAAGGCAAAACCACAGAATGCATCTAAATGTATATGCAAATCATTGAACAGAATTTAAGCTTTGAAATCCACTCTAATTCCATATTTCTTTCTTCCCCTCCCTCCCTACCTTTTTGGGATTTGTTTTTTACTCTTCATTCTCATATGGTTATTGTTTATTTTAGCCACCGTCCACTCAGAACCAACTCATAACTGACCCTCCAGAGAGTTTTCAGAGACAGTGACTCTCATGGGAGGAGATTACTCCTCTTTCTTCCATGGAGTGGCTGGTAGATTCAAACCACCTATCTTTGGATTGGAAGAAAAATTTCTTACCCAGTAGGCCACTAGAACTCCCTTCTTATCAGGATTCTTGCTCTACATCTGTTAAATCAGGACACTATATCTTTTCAGGTTGGCATAAGTAAACAATTCTTTATCTCATCTCTAGGGATGAGTACAGATTAATTAAACAAAATACTGGCTAAAATAAAAATAAAACAACATAACTCTTTTAAATTGTGATTTTAACAAAAGTTTATAGAAAAGTTGGATTTTTCATTCATTTATTGTTGAATTTTTTTCCTTCCTAACCCCAGTTCACTCCCCCCCACCGTTTTTTGGTTTGTTTGTGTGTTTGTTTTTATGTTTGTTTGCTCACAAAGTTCATATACATCGTGTTTCACATTATTCTTCAGCATATAGTGTTTCATGAAGAAATGTTCTAATTCACTGGCAATAAGAGAGATGCACATCAAAACCACAATGAAACATCATCTAACCTCAGTAGCAGTGGCAGAGTTTAGCAGGGCAGCAAGCAATAAAAGTTGGAGAGGTTAAGGAGAAGTAGGAACTCTCATACACTGTTGGTGGGATTGTAAAATTATATAACTACTCTGGAAGGCAGTTTAGCATTTCCTCAAATAGTTGAACATATTAATTCCATTTGATCCAAGTATTCTACTGCTAGGACTATACCCCAAGGAAATTAGAACTGAGACACAAACAGAGATCTGTACAACAATATTGCTTTGAAAATATGCAGCAACTCATTGCATCTACAAAGGTTCAAAATGCTTCTTTATTAGGTAGGGGATTTCTTGATGTTATTTTTAACATTAGGTTGGCTTCTCTAGTGTCTCTTAATCCAATTATATTGTAAATGATCAATTTTAATTGTGTTTTATCCAACTTCCAAAATATTTTCCCTATGCTTATATAGAAAATGAAAGCATTCTCAATTTCACAGTCAGATCACCAAGTCCATGAAACGTCAAGGCACTGAAATGACACTTATTATCTTCAATACTGGAAAAGAAAATTTCATCTGTAGTTCTAACCGGGCACATTTTGGATAAGATAATTAAATGTTATAGAGTTAGTGATGAAACTGACAGTGTAGAGTAAGAGAATTCCTAGCAAAAGAATTTAGTAAATATAATTCCATAATCTGATACATACTCTGCAGGATTACTTAAATTCTTTTTCCAATATAAAAAAGCCTTTAGATAAAAATATGAAGGGGAGAAGTTTGCCTAAAGATTCATAAAATCATGTAAAAGAAATATTTGAATTCTGGTATTAAATTTTCTCCTAAAGATGACACACATAATTAAGTCAGAAAAAGTCTGCAATAAACAAGAAGTTCTTAATTCTGAATCAGTGAATCGGCAAAAATGTGAAAAGATTTATGTAAATTGAGGTTGATAAACACAGAAACTTCTTCCTAGAGTGAGTAATGGAAAGAATTGATGTAATTTTAAAACACAGTAATTTGTTCTGCTAATACAGTGAATTAGTTCATAGCTCGAACTTTAATTTTGTAACAATCAAATGCATTTTAATTATTGCAAGAATATTTTTCCACATAAAATTGTATAACAGGTACAGAGGTGAAAGTTGCTTTTTTATCTTCATATTTAAGACACAGTCTTTTATTCTTTCACTTAGAAAAGCCCATTTCATGAGTGCTAACTTAAAATATAAAAATAAATGAATGATATTTTGATTAATTTTATTCTAAGTAGTTGTGAGTTCAACCCCGAAGCAATACCCACTCCAATGTCCCTTCCCATTCAAAACTCACCAGGATTATTTTATGTAAGTAAAATTATGCAGTATATATAATCTTCTGTGACTGACTTGGTTGAATCTTGTTAGTTTTGCTGTGTATTACGTGACTCCAGTATTATGTGACTATCCCACAATGTGATTAGCTCCATTACGAGCTGTGGTTGCCTAGGGCGAAATAGATGGTGAAGATTGAGGTTGTGAGCAAGTACAGCCTCCTCGGATCCACTATCAACACTCTTAATACCAGCAGTCAGGAAATAAAAAAGATTAATTGCATTGGTAAAATCTACTTTCATGAATCTCTCCAGAGTGCTGAAGAGCAACGATGTCAGTCTATATTCAAAAGTGGGCCTAACCCATGCCATGGTTTTCTCAATTACTTGTTATGCTTCAGAAAGTTGTACAGTGATTAAGGATGACAGTAAAAGAAAAAATGCCTTCGAGCTTCGGTGCTGGAAAAGAGTCTTGAAAATACCATGACTACTAAGAAAACAAATAGGTCTGTCTTAGAGAGGGTGAAATCAAGTCTCTCCTTGGGGTTAGGATTTTGAAGCTCCGTCTCGCTTACTTTGGACATGTGTCCAGGAGATATCAGTCAGTGCAGGAAAGGGAGATCCAGATGAGATGGATTGATATATTAACTGGGGCAATGGGGGTTGGTGTGTCAGAATTAGTGAGACTCGTTCAGGACAGGGAAGGGTTCAGAGCTGTTGTACATCACTATACATCTCAGGCGACTCAATAGCACATAACAACAATAACATACTATGACAGGTTTGGAAGCGGCAGGGGCATCCACTTCCTAAACAATATGCCTCCGGAAACTCTATGAACTTTGATAAATGTTGATAGTTTTAGAGGGGCTTCAGGCCTTTTGTTCATAGTGTTGCTATGAGTTGTGCTCAACTCAAAGACAATCAACAACAACATTTTTTCACAAAGATGTATTACACTTGAATATTGTAAAAGTCTTCATATTTGCAAATTTCTTTAAGTATTTTCCTTGCCTTTCATTCATTTTATATGTACAGTATACAACTCAAATCATTGCCATTGAGTAAGAATGGAGACATAGCTGGCCCACCAGCAGGATTCTGAGGCTGTAAATTACACAGGAGGTGGATATTTCCCATCTTTCTCCTATAGAGATGTAGGTGGATTTTAACAGTCAGAAAGGTTTGGCCTTTGAGTAAGCATCTCAACTAAGCCACAAGAGCTTCCCTCTTATAGCTTATGGGAGGGTGTATTATTTCTAAGTTACACCTGAGGACATCTAAATAAGGAAAACTTAAATAAATCTGCTAAGATAATTCTGTCTGTAAGTAGTTGTGGCAATACTAGAAATACATTTTCTGACTCTTTACAATGAATTATGGGTGCTGCCTTCATTTTGAGGGACTAAACCAGTGATTTGTTGAGTTAGGTAGGTCTCAGTAGGACTTCTTATTTAGACCAGTTAGACTATAGCTGACTACAGAAAACACCAACTCTAGTTGAAAGCATTATTGGTTGTTACAAAGTAGTTTAATTTTGCTCCTAGGTAAGGCAAGAAGTTAAGTTCCCTGAAAGGCTACTGTTATTAAATTTAGAAGAACACTATATTTTTTTCATTACGATTAATGCTGGAAAAAATGAAATAGTAATATAATTACCACATTATGGACTTCTAAGAACAAACATTAAGAGCTTAGAGAGAAAAAAGTGAAACTTCTCTTTGAAGTTAAACATGGGGAGTCATGCCTCCTAAATAGCAAATTGGAGAGAGGTCAAGAGCAATACATGGTTTTGAGTTCAGTGGTCTCTTGCAGAGAGACCAAGAATCAAAGTTTCACAAGTAAACATCAAAATTCAACTTGGAAGAAAACATCAGTATTCTCATGTTTTTAATTCAAAAATATTCCTAACTATCTATCCTCATCTTGTGCTGTGCTACATCTGTTACCTACAAAAAACAAGAAACAAAAACAGGACTTAACGAACGGATAATTTATAAGGAATTGGGAAAACTTTGATTTTCCTTTTCTTCTCTCTTTCTCCTACCTCCTTCCAGTAGCGAATCCAGTTGTCATTGTATCAGTTTTGACTTAAAATGATTGCATAGATGTCAGAGCAGAACTGTGATACTTAGCATTTTCCATGACTGATTTTGTTGTTGTTGTTGCTGTTAGGAGTAAATAGCCATGCCTTTCTTCTGATATGTGTAACAGTGAACTCTAACTTCCAAATTTTTAGCTAACAGCTGTATATGTTCAACATTGTTTTGTTTTGTCTTTGTGGTTTATATATAATCATACATTGTGTTCCATATAATTATGACTATTAATCAATGTCTTTTCTCACCCCATTTCATCAACTCCCCATTGCACCTTGCCTGTTCCTTCGCATCCCCCTTCACCCACTAATCTCAAGTGTCCTAGTGATTATTTTTTCTTCCCTGTCCCTTATTCTCCCCCTTTGTCCCCTCCTCCCCTTTTGAACAGCTATACATATCCTGTTCCTCTTTGCTAATTGCAGTAGCAATAGTGTCCTTTCTTCCCAGTTTGATACTCCCTTTTCTTGGTCCTTTACATTGTTCATTGTGTGTAAGTTCATTATGCTTAACCCATCATCATACCCAATCTTCACTTCTCCTCCTATTTTCACAGCAGCAGTCTTATGCAGTATTTGTCCTTTCTTTATTTCACTCAACATGTCTTCTAGACTCATTCAGAGTTGGGTCTTTAGAACATTGCAAATTCCTCATTGTTCTTTAGTGTTGCACAGTATTCTATTGTATGAATCTACCACAATTTTTCTATCAATTCATTTGTTGATGGACATTTGGGTTCTTTCCCTTTTCTTGCTATTGTGAATAAAGATGCAGTGAGCATAGGTGCACATATATCCATTCGTGCCTCAGTTCTGAAGTCCTTGGGGGGTATATATCACGAGTAGTTCAATAGCTAGGTCGTATGGTATTTCTATAGTCACCTTTTTGAGGAAGTGCCACACTGCCTTCCATAGTGTTTGTACCATTTTCTAATCCCACCAGCAATGCATAAGGGTTCTAATCTCTCTGAGTCTTCAACAACATTTATTGTTTGTTGTCCTATTAAACTTTGTTACTGCTGCTGGGGTGAGATGGTATCTCATTATTGTTTTGATTTGCATCTCTCTGATTGCAAGTTATTTTGAACAATTCTTCATGTAATTTTTGGACATCCAAATATCCTTCTTGGTGAAGAAATTTTCAACATTTGTACCATCTGGACACTATCCACTTCCCCTAAAAGAAGTGGCTTATTACATTTCATCCAACAGCCAGCTTTCACTTGTTCAGATAAATGTGTTCTGTTTCAGAAAGTGAATGAAGTTACATATGTCAATGGCAGGCAAATTTTGTACACAAAGGATGATCTAATAGATGTTTTCATTTCTGTGCCTCATATAATCTCTGTCACAAATTTTCAATTCTGATGTTCCAGAATTAAAGCACTTATAAACAATACATGATTATCTATATTTTTTATTTTAATAACTTTTAAAATAATTTTAATGAGCATTTACAGAGATTTTGGATTTCCATTCATTCATTGCTGCACTTCTTTCCCCGCCCAGCCCTCTCCCCCCACCCCAGTTCACTCCTCTCCTCTTTCAAAAGTAAAAGAAACACTCCTTCCCTGGTACACAATCCCCCCCCCCCCGCACCCCTTCCACCGCCCCAAGTACATTCCACTATGCAACCTTAATTGTGGACTCTTGTGATAACCATAAGTCCCTATCATACATCGCTTTTAAATTATGGAGGAGCAACAATGTTAGTTTGAAGACTAAGGTATAATTGATTCAGGTCATGGTGTTTTCAATCATTTGCTATCCTGCTGAGAGCTGAACAACGAATAAGGATGACAGAAGAAGAATTGAAGTCTTTGAGTTTTGGTATTGGAGAAGAGTACTGACTATCTCATGGTATGCAAAAGAACAACAGATATGTCTTAGAAAAAGTGCAACCAGAGTGCTCCTTGGTGGCAAAGATGACAAAGCTTTTTCTCACATACTTTGGATATGTTGCTGGGAGACACTATTCCTTAGAGAGAAACATCATGCTTGGGAAGGCAAAAGGCAGGAAGACCCTCAACCAGGCGGATTGATACAGTGACTGCAACAATGTGCTTAAATATATCAGAGATTGTAGGGATGAAACAGGAGAGGACAGTGTTCCTATCTATTGTCCTTTGGGTCACTCTGATTCATACGCGACTCAGCAACACATAGCAGCAACAACAATGACAGTACATAAGTGGCTTGGGGTGGCTGTGTTTCATTAGAGTACATTGTGAAAGGTGCTTATACTATTGAAGAAACAAAATGTTGTGAGACTTCAGTGTAAGGTGTGATCTTTAGATTGTTGATAAAAGCATCACAGATATAACATCAGAACTGGACCTTGAGAGGTGGATAGATATACATTGCCCAGGTGAAGAAAAATTGTACAGAAAGGAAGTATTTGAGAGAGAAATATAAATATAAATCCTGTCCTAACAAGATGACTTGATTCACATAAAAGAAAAAGGAGGCATCAATGAACATTATTAAAGTAGTTAATTGGTTTAGATAGTCTATTTTCTCTCTTTCATTTTTGTTTCCAAGCAGAAAGCAGAAAGGGCTTCCAGAAGGAAATAGACAAACTTGATTTTAAAAGTGTTTTTATAACTTGTAATATATCTAGGGTGAAACACTCGTTTCCCTTTCTCTATTAAGATTTATCTGTATTTCTGACAGTATAAACAAATTGTTACATAAAAAAGGCATTTATCTCACCTCCAAAATTAACTTGATCACCTATGAAAAAATGTTGGGGGTTTAATGCAGCTCAGACAATGAGTTCAGTGAGATTTATCAAAATTCATTTAATCTTATGTTCAAAAATTTCTTTTTTATCCTTATGAATCTAATATTTAGCACACTAGAGAAAAATGAAAGTGATGAAATTGAGATCTTTTCAGTAATGTGATTTCTTTAACCTAATGATTCCAAAGGTCATTTTATAATTATTTCCTATTTATGTGTTCATTTTATATTCTCTGTCATCATTTAAGAATCTCGGGGGTCATTATGAGCCCAAATTAACTAAAT
>NW_006400086.1:2089779-2097408 GCF_000299155.1 Elephantulus edwardii
AACTTAGGCATATGTAGGAATAGACTTATCAATATATAAATTTGTAATTATTATAATTATATCCACTTCAATATAAAGCTTGCCTTTGGAATCTCTATGAACTTGGAGAAAAGATGAAAGTTTCATGCTCAAGACTTTTGTTCATAGGGTTGCTATGGGTGGTCTATGACTCGACGACATTTAACAACAACAACAACAACAACATATATTTATACAAATTTCTATATATATTGTTTATTAAAAATAGAATTTTAAATTAATATATTCTATAAGATGATATTACAAGTACATTTATATCTCACTCCCTGAATTGAATAAGCACGGAAATACATATTATTTTATGAAAGACAGTCTTAAACATATAAAAAGCAAAAAGTTTAATAAACCACCATGTATCTGATACACAAATTCAATAATGAGCAATTCCTTCATATTATTTTGAAGTAAAGTTTAATAGTAAATTTCTAAGCATTGTATTCGCATTAAAATGAAATTTTATAAACTTATTTCACTAAATTCTTACAAAATAATGTATGTCATGAGGGCAAATTGTATGTTTTTAAAAAATATTTTTATTGATTTTCATACAATAATACCTTTACAGTATGTTTCATTCATGTACATTGTTTTATACAATTTTTCATTTACATTATGTTTTATACAATTGTTCATATACATTTTATTTTACATTATTTTTTATACTAGTTTATTTACAAAATTCAAATTCATTGTTTTTCACACCAGATCCTTCCCATTTCCCTTACACCCTACCCATCAAATTGTATGATCTCAATATTAATCACCTTCTCACACACACTTCCTCACCCTTCTGCTTCCAACTTCCCCCCCTTGGATCCTCATACTCATTCTAAAATAATTGTTTTATACAGTATTTGTCGTTGTGGGACTGAGTTAGTTCACTCATCATAATGCTCTCCAGTCCCTCCTATGTTAGGTAATAATTTACAAAATCAATGCAACTGCATACTGCATAGTGTTCCATTGTGTGACTGTACCATAATTTCTCAAAACATTTGATTGTGGTTGAACATCTGGACTGTTCCATGTTCTTGCAATGGTGAATAACACAGCTATGAACATTCGTGTATAAGTCTCCATTTGTGCTTTAGTTCTCATTTTCTTGGGGTATATTCCAAGTAGTGGAATAGCTGGCTCATACGGAATTTCTATGTTCAGCTTTCTGAGGAAACACCAAACTGCCTTCCTAAGTGGTTGTACCATTTTACAATCCCACTAACATCCCCTCTAACGTTCATTACTTGCTTTCCTGTTAAACTTTGCCCCTGCTACTGCAGTGAGATGGTATCTCATTGTGGTTTGAATTTGTGTCTTTCTTATTTCCAGTGATTTGGAACATTTCTTCATGAGTCTGTTGGCTATTCAAATATCTTCCTCTGTGAAAATTCTTTCCATATCTTTTGCCCATTTTGTAATTGGGTTTTAGGCTTTTCCTTGTGGAAGCCCAGGAATATTCTATAAACTTTCATTGAGACACTCTTGTCTGAGTTGGTATGACCAAATATTTGTTCCCAGTTGGTGGGTTTTCTTTTCACTCTGTTGGAAAAAGTGTTTGCTGCGCACACAGATTTAATCTTTGGAAGGTCTCAATCATCAATTTTATCCTCTTCAGAGTGTACATTTCTGGCTTTATTTGGCAGTCTATTTATAGACTAGGCATTGTAAGCTTTATCCCAGTTTATCTCTTATGAACATTTATTGTCATTGTATCTTAAAGATGATGAAATTCAGAATTCAATATATTAAGTTTAACATCCATAAATGTTGTTTTTGTTAAGTGTCCTCAAGTTGGCTATGACTCATAGCTAAACTATGAATAAATATCTGAATCTATCTGCCCTATCCTATGACATTCTCAAGATTTGAAATAATTTTTACAGTCACTGTGTAAACTCATTTTGTTGAGGGTCTACATCTCTCTCCCTGATTCTCCACTTTCCCCAGAATTATGTCTTTTTCCAAAGACTGGTCCCTTGTGGCAACATGTCCAAAGTCTATGTGACAAAGTTCCAACCATCCTTGTATCTAAGGAGCACTCTGGCTGCATTCCGTCCAAGATACATGTCTTTGTTCTTTTGGCAGTCCATGGGATATTCAGTATTTTTTTCCAGCACCACAACTCAAAGACATCAATTCTTCTGTTATGCTTATTCATTACCTAATTTTCCGATGCACAGCAAGTAATTGAAAATACCTTGGCTTGCATCAAGTACATCTTAGTCTTGAAACTGACATCCTTGATCTTTAGATCTTTGGAGAGGTAGTTGACAGCAGATTTCTTCAATAATGCAACGTATCTTTTAATTTCTTCACTGCTGCTCCTGTGAGTGTTGTTTGAGAATACAAGTAATAAAAAGATATTCATAATTTCAATCATTATGTTGCATATTGGTCCAGAGGTGAATAATTTTTTTCTTCGTATTGAGATGCAATCTGTATTAGAAGCTGTAGTCTTTCATCTTATGCAGCAAATGATTCGTCTTCTTGAATTTTTGCAAACAAGGTATCATCTGTAATATGTCACTGTTGAGTCTTCTTCAGATCTTGATGCCACATTCTTCTTCATATAGTCCAGCTCCTCAAATTATTTATTTGCTCAGCATATAAGTTGAATAAATATGAAAAAAACCTGACATATGCATTTTCTCATTTGACAAACACTAGGGAAGAAGGAGAATTGAGCCTTTGAGAAGAGTATTGAATATATCATGAATTGCTAGGAGAACAGGTTCATCCTGGAGAGGGTGAAATAAAGTTGCTCCTTGGAGGCAAGGATTCTGAAGCTCTGTCTCACATACTTTGGGTATGTTGCAAGGAAGGACTAATCCTTGGAGACGGTCATCATGCTTGGGAAGGTGAAGGGACAGTGCAAGAGAAGACAACCCTGGATGAGACAGATTGATTCAGTGACTAGGTTAATGGGGGTGTGTGTTTCATAGTCAATAATGTTAGATAAGGATAGAGCAGGGTTCAGAGCTGTTGTACATAGGACACTTAACTGAACAACACTTAACAACAGCAACAACATATAAAATATATTAAAAAATTATATAATATTTTATATTGTTGTTGTTGATTGCCATCAAGTTGAGAACAACTCATACAGACCCTATGAACAAAAGGCCTGCAGCCTTTCTATAACTATCATCATTTATCAAAGCTCATAGAGTTTCCAAAGGCATGTTGTGCAAGAAGTGGATGCCATTCCTGCTAATATATTATAGAGGAAAATAACTTTCCTCTTTAATATTTCCTCTAATTATTAAGAAAATATTTTTCACATCTTCTCAGTTAAAATAATGTAATTTATGGTCCATGGGATCTTCAATAGTCTTCTTTAACACTACAATTTGAAGGCATCTTTTGTCTTTCTTATTAATTGTCCAACCTTCAGAAGTGTAGGAAGCAATTGAAAAGATTACGGCTTGAATCTGGCCCACCATACTCTTTAAACTGACATTATTGAATTACTATTTTGGAAAGGTGAGAGGTCCTTGAGAACAGATTTTCCCAAAGCAACATGTCTTTTGATTTCTTGACTGCTGTTGTCATATGTGTTGATTGTGGATCCAAATAAAATTAAATTCTTGACAAGTACAGCCTTTTCTCCAGGTTTCATGATACTACTTTCTGGTCCAGGGGTGAGAATTTTTATTTTCTTGATATTGAGATGTATGCCATATTGAAGACTGAGGTCTTATCAAGTCCATAGCTTTTATATATCATAATAAAGGTTTTTAATCTTTACAGTAATTTAATCATAAGCATGTCGGAAAATTTTCCAGTGTGCTTTTATGTATATGTTCTCATTCCATCCTCATTTTAAAGATAGAGTTTAAGTTATTTGCTCATGGCAATACTAATAATGATATGTTGCTGTTGTGTGCTGTTGTGTTGGAACCAACCCATTGCTGACCCTCCCCCAGATTTTCAGAGGCAATAATATTGCGCGGGAGGAGATTGTCCATCCTTTCCCCACAGAGCACCTGGTGGATTCGTACCACATGCCTTTGGGATTGCAGTGCAATTTCTTCTGACCAATAGGCTACCAGGGATGAATTTAAACTCAGGCAAACTAACTGTAGAACCAAATCTCTCACTAAGTGTGATGGAACAAAATAGTTGTTATTATGTAATCATTGAATTGGACTTGACCCTCCAGCAGGATTCCAGAGGCAATTTAATCACATGAGAGATTGCCCATCTTTCTTCTGCAGAGAGCTGCAAAATTTGAATTGTGTACCTTCAGAATTGCAGCTCAATTTCTTATCACTAGGCCACCGGAACTCCCTAGGGAAGGCAATAGACAAGTTTAAAGAGGAGTTACACATTGTGATTGACACATGTTCAATATCATTTTTAATTGGTGATACCTATTGGAAGATGAGCTCTGATAGCCTAGTAGAAAGAAGTTGTGCTGTAAATCCAAAGGCATGCAGTTTGAGACCACCAGCTGATCCCTTGAGAAGAATGGGCAATCTCCTGGGTGATTAACTGCCTCTGAAACTCTATGGTACACAACAACAGTACTTGAAGATGAAAAAAAAGAGGTAGTGAAGGAAATAAAATACTTCAATAATCCAAACAAGATATGTGACAGTGTCTGGATTCCTGGTGGAGTAAGAGAAAATTAAGGGATTAAAGTATATATTTGAAAATCTTCTTGTTAATAAATAAGTAGAATGAATGGAATTTGATATTGTATTGGATACTAGGGGAGGGACATAGAAGAAATAATGCAGTTAAAATATCACATCAAAGTCAGAGAAAGATACCATCAATATAGAAAACTATAGGCCAAAATATGTCTTGAATATTGATACAAAAATCCTTAACAAAATCCTAGCCAATAGAATTTAACAACATATTAAAAGACTAATTGTAACATGATCAAGTGAAATTCATAATAGGCATGCAAGGATGACTAAAAAAAAACCCTACCCAATAAATGTAATCCACCACATCAATAAAACAAAAGATAAAAACCATATGATCTTCTGAGTTGTTGCAGAAAAGGCTTTTGACAATGTCCAACACATTTTACTGATAAGAACATTCAGCAAAATAGGAAAAGCGTGGAAATTCCTCCATATAATTAAGAGTATATATTCTAAACCAACAGCCAATATCTTCATCAATGGAGAGAGAATAAAGGCATTCTATTTCAAAACCGGAATTAGGCAAGAATGCCTAGAGATAGTGAGGATAGGTAACACAGATCAATATTGAATAGAAGTATCACTTGTATTCAATATTGTAATGGAAGTCTTAGTGATAGCAATAAGGCAAGAGAAGGAAATAAGAGGTCTCCAAATTGGTAAAGAGGAGGTAAAATGATATCTATATGCAGATGAGTATGCTGCCAACCCAAAGGTATGTGGTTTGAATCCATGGTAAAAAGACAGGCAATTTCCTCTTGTTACATCTACTGCCTCTGAAAACCCTCTGGAGGGTTAGCTATGAGTTGTTTCTGACTCAATGATCCATAACAAGAGTAACAAATATGCAGATGATATGATAGTTTCTTTAGAAAACCCTAAAGATTCAGCAAGAAAATTGTTGCACATAATCAACCAGTTTAGTATCAGGATATAAGGTCAGCATACAAAATCAGTTGGATTTTTCCATGGTATTAAAAAGAACATAGAAAAAGAAATAAGAAAAAATATCAATTAATATATCTAAGTACAAGATGAATTATTTAGGGACAAATCTTACTAGAGACACAAATGACCTCTACAAAGAAAATTACAAAACAATACTGCAAGAAACAAAAAGAGACATAAAGAAATGAAAACATACCATCTTTATGGATGTTATTGTTGTGTACCACTGAGTAGGAACTGTCCTATAGCAGGCCCTCCGGTGGGTTTTCAGAGACAGTTAATCACACAGGAGGATATTACTCATATTTTTTTCTGGGCAGCAACTGATGGATTTGAACCAAGTGCTTTCTGGATTGCAGGGCAATTCTAGGCTACCAGAGCTCCCTTATTCATGGGTAGGAAGACTCAAAATCCTGAAAATGAGAATGCTACCAAAAAAGCAACCTAAAAGTTTAATGCAGTCTCAATACAGATAATGAGATGGAGAAGGGAATTTTCAGTTGGTCTGGAATGGAAAGAGACCCCAAATAAGCAAAGCACTAGTGAAAAAGAAAAAAGGAGACATCACATCCCTGATCTCAAACCCTACTACACAGCCATAGTGACTAAGGCAGCATATACTGGTACAGCGATAGAAACATGGATCAATTAAATAGGCTCGATGGTACACAACATAAAAGTCTAAGAGGAATGTCTATTTTATACAAAAAGAGCCCTTGCATTTGCTATACAATTATCAGAGCAGTTGCCATACATGACTAAATTGGGTTGAGTAAAACTATGTCAACATGTATAATTTTCTATCTTATTAGGATGTTAAATGTCACCATGGGCATGTGTATATATTCTTTTCATTTAAGCTATCTTTCCATAGACTCCCTTAGGGTCCACTATAATGAATAAAAGTAATAGAAGTACAATTTCCCCCCTTATTATTTACCATACCAGAAATCTCTTCTCTTCAGCTTTCCCCTTGATCCTTTGATCATTCAAAAAATCTGGCTCTCAATGTCATATTTCCTTTTAATCAGTGACATAGTCTCCTTAAGTGTCAAAGAGCACATACACACAGAGACCACACAAACACACACGCCAATGTGTATGTATGCATGGATATACGTGCTGAGAAGTATCTTAACTCTCTTGATGCAAACACTGCTGTTTAAAAAAAATATGAAAAAAATTAAAAAAAGAATGTGGCCATAACTTTCTACAAAGACCAACATCATTGATCACTACAGTCAATATCCATACTGGCTTTAGATAGGGTTGAGCTGTAAATAGTGTGAGACAGATGGAAGCTTCTCTACCAAGCTGTTAGTATTTTCAGGAACTAAAATCTCTCCTGAATGCGTCCCATATTTATATAATGTTTCTGAAGGCTAATGGTACACATGGAGAAGCAGTACGTGTGAAGATGAACTGATTCATCCATCTGTCATCTGGATTCACATTAGAGGAAGTTACTATACATCAGCTACTTTACCTAATTGACAATAGTTTATTTTTACCTACCTAGCCAGGGCTCTCCAGTACCTATTATGTAAAACCGTGCCCTTTAAAGGTGATGTTTAATTATCTGTACCTGACTAGACTTATAAAGCCAAAATATGTTGTTAAGATAATAGCAATTCATGGCAGTACCATGTGCCAGAATACAACTGTAATCCACAGCATTTTAATCAGCTTATTTTTTCAGAAGTGAGCCTGACATTTTTAAACACGATGCCGCACACTTTTATATTGACGACCGTGCATTGAAACACATTTTGCCGTCATTTGTGGCAACGTGTTAAAGAGGCATCTCTGAAAGCACTCAAACCTATAGTTTATCCACTAGCAGCCCATGACAAGAATCCTTTGCACCCTCTAGGAACTTCTACTTTTCTTGCATGTGAGACTTTTCTTCAATTATGCCAGGCTCCTTATTCTGTCTTAGGAATTTTACCTTTAAAGTGTCAATTTTTTTCCTTATGTTGTTGTC
>NW_006400086.1:2098383-2122164 GCF_000299155.1 Elephantulus edwardii
TCTGAGTCAGCCATAGCTTGTTGTGATCCACACAGTCAAAAGCCTTTGCATAGTCAATGAAGCACAGATAGACATTCTTCTGGTATTCTCTGCTTTCTCCCAAGATCCATCTTACATTAGCTATAATATCCCTAGTACCACGACGTCTTCTAAATCCAGCCTGAACATCTGGCAGTTCTCTGTTGACATATTGTTCTGAACGTTTTTGGATAATTTTCAGCAGAATCTTGTGTGCATGTGATATCAATGATACTGTTCGATAATTTCCACGCTCTGTTGGGTCACATTTCTTTGGAATGGGAACAAATGTCGATCTATTCCAGTCAGTTGGCCTTATAACTATAATATATTCTTTGCTGTTTTCATATGGCCTGGTGCTACGGACCTGTGCTGCAATCCCAAAGGCATGCAGTTCAAGGCCACCAGACCCTCCGTGGGAGAAGGATGGGCAGTCTTGTCCCACGCAATTAACTGCCTCTGAAAACCCACTGAAAGGTCAGCTGTCGGTCAGTTCTGACTCGACAGAACACAGCAACAATAGCAAGTCTTATAAAGGCAATACAAATTCATTTATTAAATAACTGAAAACACTTGCTGTGCAAATAGCTATAAATTATACCATGATAAGTCCCATGATATTTCAAAGTATTTTTTTGGAATTGCTACACTGTTTCCCACAATGGCTACAGCATTTTTCATTCCAATTGGTAATGGATAAAGGTTCAAATTTCTCCACATTGTTGCCAATATTTGGGATTTCATTTTTCTTTCCTTATTCTAACTATTCTACTGAGAGTGAAATGTTGTCTAATTTGGTTTTGCTTTTCATCTCTGAAACTAACACTGTGGAACATCTCTTTAGGTGCTTGAGACTATTAAAATGTTTTCTTAATTAGAAATGTCTGTTCAATATTTTTGTCCATTTTATGATAGGGTTGTTTGTCTTTCTTTTCTTAGGTTGTACAAGTTTAGCATTTACTTTTGCTATTTGATTCTTACCAGTAATATAATTTCTATAGATACCCTTTTTTTGATCAAAGGCATCAATTCTTTAATTTCTTTTGTTATTTGTCTAGGTTTTGCATATATATGGAACAACTGAAAATACCATGGCTTGAGACAGGTGCCCATTTTCTTTTTAATTTTTAAAAACCATTTATTTTGCATTAGTTATAGAGTTCAAGTACAGAGTCCAAGTACATATTCATTCACATTCTGTTTAATACCATCATTCCCATTTTTGTTGTTGTTTGGTGCCATGAAGTCGAGCATGACCCATAGTGACTCTATGAACAAAAGATCTAAGCCTTGTTCTGTTCTGTGCCATCCTCACACTTCCTGGCAGCCTATTGCAGCATTTACCATGTCAATCGACTTGGTTGAGGGTCTTCCTCTCCTTAGCTGACCCTCCACCCTTCCCAACATCATTCCCCTCTTCAAAGAATAGCACCTGCTAGCAATATGTGCAAAGTACATGAGGTGAAGCCTCATCATTCTTGCCTCCAAAGAACACTCTGACTCCACCCTCAACAAGACATGTCTGTTCATTCTCTTGACTGTCAATGGGATGTTCAGTGCTCTTCTCTAACACCACAGCTCAAAGGCATCAATTCTTTTTCTGTCATCCGTATTCAATGTCCAGGTTTTGGATGTATAGCTAGTAATTGGAAAGATTATGGCCTGAATTAGACACATTTTAGTCCTCAAACTGAGATTAATACTCCTCAGTAATTTGGAGAGGTCGCTAACTGCAGATTTTTCCCAATGCAATGCATGTCCTTATTTCCTGACTGCTGATACCAAGAGTGTTGTGGATCCAAACAAGATGAAACTGTTGACCGTTTCAATCTCCTCTATCCATCATGACAACGTCTATTGGTCTAGTGGTAAGAATCTGTGTTTTTCTGATATTGAGACACAATCCATACCGAAGGCTACATTCTTTGATCTTTTCCAACAAGTTTTTCAAATCCTCCTTACTTTCAGCAAGTAAGGAAGGTTGTGTCATCTGCATAATGCAGGTTATTTATGAGTCTCCTTCCAATCCTGATGCCACATTCCTCTTCATAGAGTCCAGCTTCTCAGATAATTTGTTCATCATACAGATTATGTTTTATAAAATTAATAAGCATTGGATTATAACCTGTCTTTTCAGATTGTTCCCTTTTCATTTACCCCCACCCTCCACCCACTAAATTGTGCAGCTCTATAATTTAGACCCTACCTATAGTCACTCTTCTGCTCCAACCACTTAGTTATTCCACTACTAGTAATATATCTCAAAGAAATTAAAACTGAGACACAAAAGGAAATTTATACACTAAAGTTCATAGTAGCATTATTTACCACAAAAATATGGAAACAGGCCAAATGTCCAACTACAACCGAATGGATTGAGAAATTGTAGTGCATTTACACAATAGAATACTATGAAGAACTAAGGAGTAATTATTTCAGAAAATACTAAATAACTTGGGAGAGACTGGAGAGCATTATGCAGAGTAAATGAATTCATTCTCATAAGGACAAATACTGCATAAGACTATTATTATAGAAATAGAAGGTTAACTAGTAAAACATGTACCGGGATTCAAGTGGGTGAGGGGCAAGGGATTGGTGTAGGTATTCTTATATTCTTTTAACTTTAAAAAAATGTCTTTTGAGAAATAAAAGCTTTAAATATTTACAGAAGCCTATTTGTTGAGTTTATCTTTTGTTATTTGCACATTTGCTATTGTAATAGATAATCTGTTTTTAAAAACTGAATCCAATAGATTACTCCTTCATTTTCTTCCAAGAATTTTATTACTTTGGTTTTCACAAATAGGTCTTGAATTCATTTTGGATTTAGTTTTGTTGCTAATATGAGACATGAATCCTGTTCTATTTCTCTGCATGTGAAATACAAGTTTTTGTTTCCCAAGACTCTTTTCCCTATTGAATGGGCTTACCATTTCCCTTTAAAAAAAAGTAGTTCCTGAGAAAAACTGGATAAATTGTGTATACTGCACTGAAACAGATGATGGAGAGAATAATTTAAAAGCGATGCATGATAGGGTATTATGATTATCACAAGAGTCTACAAATAAGGTTGCATAGTGGAATGTACATGGGGTGGTGGGAGGGGTGCTGGGGATTGTGTACCAGGGAGGGAGTTTTTATTTTACTTTTCAAGGAGAAGAACAAACTGGAGGGGGGGGGTGCTGGGTGGGGAGAGAAGTGCAGCAATGAATGAATGGAAATCCAAAATCTCTGTAAATGTTCATTAAAACTATTAAAATAAAAATTACCAAAAAATAGTAGTTAACCCTAAATGAATGAGTTAATTTCTAGACTCTTAACTCTATTCTACTGGTCTATGTATTTTGACTTTAGTTCTTGGTGTTTGGTGTTATTAACTTGGTTCTGAGTCACACAAACACTATGAACCTATGTGCAATAGAATGAAACACTTAGTTTGTGTTATCCTCACAATCATGGTTAGGTTTGAGTCCATTGTGGAAACTACTGCGCTAAATTTTTTTTTTAGGGTTTTCCTTTACTTTTCCAAGCATGATGTCCTTCGCTGGGGATTTGTCCCTCCTGATAGCATGTTCACACGGTATTTGAAATGAGGTCTACTCATTCTCACTTCTAATTAGCATTTAAAAAATGCTTCCTCAAAGACACATTTGTTTGTTCCTTTGGCAGTCCATGGTGTATTCAGCACGCTTTGGCAACACCACAATTCAAAGAAATTGATTTTTTTATTGTCCATTTTTCACATGAATAAAAATAGAGCTACCATTGTTGTTGCGGTTATTAAGTGTCACAGGCTGAGTATGATACATAGTGACCAAATGTACAATAGGTTGAACTCTGTCCTATCCTGAACTATCCTTATCTTCCTCTATATATTTGAGTCCATTGCCGCAGACACTGCGTCAAGTCAATCCATCTTGTTGAGAGTTTTTCTCTCCTTCATTGACCTTGCACTTTTCCAAGCATGATGTCCCTTTCTAAGGATTAGCCTCTCCTAACAACATATCCAAAATATTTGAGATGAAGTTTTATCATCTTTGCCTCCAAGAAACATTCTTGCTGCACTTTCTCCAATACATATCTGTTTCTTCTTTTGGCAGTCCATGAGATAGTCAGCACGCTTTTCCAGCACCTTAAATGCATTGATTCTTCTCCTGTAATCTATAATGATTGTCTAGCTCTCGGGATGCACAGCAGGTGATTGGGAAGACTATGGCTTAACTCATGCAACCTTAGTTTTTAAACTGGCTTCCTACACCTCAGGAATTTGGAGATACCTGACAGCAGACTTTAATGCTATAAGTCTCTAGATCTCCTGACAGTTGATACCAAGGATGTTGACTGTGGAACCAAGCAAGAAAATTGTCCACCATTTCAATATTTTCTTCACCTAACTTGAAGTTACCTATTGGTACCTCTTGGTGATGATTTTTGTTTTCTTTATGATGAGATGTAATCAATATTGAAGGCTGCAGTCTTTGATCTTCTGCAGCAATTGCTTCAGGTCCTCCTCACTTTTAGCAAGCAAGAGTATGTCATCTGCATAACACCAGTTGTAGATGAGCCTTCCTCCAATCCTTATGTCATTCTCTTCATATAGTCCAGCTTCACAAATTATTTTCTCAGCATACAGACTGAATAGGAATGGAGAGAAGATACAGCCCTGACACACATTTTTTCCAACTTTGAACCATGAAATGCTCCTTTGCCTTGTTCAGACAACAGCTTCTTGTTCTAGGCATATATTTCATACAAAAATAATTGTTGTTGTTAGGTGCCTTCATGTCAAGTACAACTCATAGTTATGCTATGAATACCAAATCTGAACTCTGTCCTGTCTTGTGCAATCCTCACTGTTGCTGAAATATTGAACCATTGCTGCAGTCACTTTGTCAGTGTAGCTCATTGAGGGTCTTCCTTTCTTTCTCTGACCTTCCACCTATCCAAGCATGATGTTCCTTTCCAAAGGAATAACCTTTCCTCAAAAGATGTACAAAGTATGTACAAAGCTTCAGCTTTGTAATTTTTGCCTCCAAGGACCACTCTGGCTGCACTTTCTCCAAAACACTTCTGTTTGTTTGGCAGTCCACGGAATATCCAGTATTATTCTTCAATACCACAGCTCCAAGGCATCAGTTCTTCTTCTAGTATTTCAACAATAGCTATTAGATAAATTAAAATCAACACAGCAATGAGATATCATCTTCTCATCCCAGTAGTAATAGCAAAGTTTAACAGGACAGCACAAACACAAATATTGCTGAGACTATGGAGAGATTGGAACACTCGCATATGGGCTGGGAGGATTCCAGAATCATATAAACACTGTATAAGGCATCCTGGCATCTCCTCAAATAGTTGAAAATAAAAATCTCATTGGACCCAGATACTTCACTACTAGGAATAAACTCTAGAGAAATCAGAGCTACAACAGGAATAGATGTATATGCACCTGTATTTATTGCAACATTAATCCCAATAGCACAGAGATGGAAGTAGCCCAAGTATCTATTGAAAAATGAGTAGCTAGAGGAACCATGGTACATTCAAACAATGGATTATTATGCAGCATGAAAAATAATTGAGAACTAATGAAATCCTGCACAACACAGATGAGTGCAAAGAACATTATGCTGAGTTACTATGAGACCACTCATAAAAATAGGATGATCATGGGGAGGGACTTGGGGAGAGCAGAAAAAGACAATAACTACTTTAATGAAATAGGACAAGGGAAGATCAACCTGAAATGAATGGTCGATCAGACAAAATGTGTATTGAAATTAACCATCTGGAACAGGCCTTGTATGACTGATCAAATTGGAGGGTAAGGGAAGGAGGAGAGAAATAGAGGCTAAAGAAAGGTTTACACACAATCAATGAGGGTAGGATGACAGACAGGGGTTGTCTGGAGGGGAGGGTTAGGGAGCAGAGATTATGGAACGGATGGGTAAAGTGAAGGGAAAGGGATGGTACAGTGAGCTTTCAATAGAACTTTGTAAATAAGGTAATTATATAATTGTAATTAATGTTATAAAACAAAATGCATGTAAGTGATTGAATAAAGAAACAATATTTGGGGGGAATTTACTTTCAATGGCTATGTTAGTACTATGGTTTCAAAAAGATTTCTATTTTGGAAACTGAACTGTATGTGGCGTGTATCCAGAAGTAGCTAAAATAGGAACTGGCTAAAATATCTTAAAAACATCAATGAGTCAGAATTGACTCATAGTCAACCCTCCAGTGGATTTTCAGAGGCAGTTAATTGCAAGGGAAGAGATTGCTCATCCTTCTCCCTTGGAGGAGCTGGTGGATTCCAACCATGTGCCTTCGGGATTGCAGTGCAGTTTCTTGCCACTAGGCTACTAGAGCTCCCTAATATTATGAAAGACAGAAGGGGTGGAAAAATCCTTATTAGCTATGTCAAGGATGAAAGTTCTAGGCTGCTCCTATTACCTGAGTGAAACCTTAGCAAAAATGTTGTATCTAGCTATCAATGAGGTAGATTTGATAGCCTGGTATGCAGGCAGTTGCACTGCTAACCCTTTGGCTGTTCAAATCTGTAATCTCCCAAAGGGAAAGATAAGAAATCTCCTCCCATGCCTCTGAAAATCTGCTACAGAATCAGCTATGAGTCAGTTCTGAACCTATGGTACATAACAAGGACACATAGTATGTCAATTAAATCAGTATTTACATTGTAATTACTGTGGATACGGTGTACTATTATTTCATTATGATTTTAATTGGTATTGCCTACTTCGTAATAAATTCAATCCACGAGTTACAATACTGAGAAATGCTATCGACAAAATCTTGAATACTCCAAGAAGCAGAAAAAAAATGATGCAGGGAATACATAGACTTCCAAAAAGAATTGGCTGATTGAAATGTTTCAGGAAGTACTAGATGATCACAAGCCAGTGTTAATGAAGGAAGAAGTTCAAGATGCACTGAATTCACTGGTAAAAAATTAAAGCCCCAGGAATTGGTGGGATAACAACTGGCATATTTCAACAGACAAATACAGCCCTGGACATGCTCATCAGTCTATGCCAGGAAATTTGGAGGACAGCTACCTGGACAACTGACGAAAGTCAGTTTTTGGGTTTTGTTGGTTGGTTGGTTGTTGGTTTTGTTGTTGTTTTTTTATTTTTATTTGTTCCCATCCCCAAGAAAGGTAATCTAACACAATGTGGATATTACTTAACAATGTCATTAATAGCACATGAAAACAAAATACTGCTCAAGATTATTTAAAAAACTGTTAGTACTCTACATATATACAGAACTTCCAGAAGTTAACGATCAATTTAGAAGAGGCCGAGGCATCAGGGATACCATTACTAATGTCAGACAGATCCTAGATTAAGGCAAAGAACACCAGAAGACTATTTGTGTTTTATTGTCTATGAAAAGACATTTCACTGTGTGGATCATAACAAATTATGGCTAAGTCTGAGAAGAATGAGAATCCCAGAACACTTAATTCTGCTCATGTGAATCCTAGACCAAGAGGATGTTGTGCAAACAGAGCGAGGTAACACTAAAGAATTTAAAATTCAAGAAAGATGTACATCAGAGTTGTAGCCTCTCTATATACCTATTTAATCTGTATGCTGAGCAAATTAATCAGGAAACTGGACTATATGAAGAAGAACATGGCAACAGTATTGGAGGAAGACTCAGCAATAACATGTTATGCAGCTCCCAAAACCTTACTTGCTGAAAATGAGGAGGACTTGAAGTGCTTGTTGTACAAGGTCAAAGTCTTCAATATGGATTGCACCTCAACATCAAGAAAACAAAAATTCTCACCACTGGGCCGATAGACAATATGATAGAATAGATGGAAACTGTAAACAACTTCTTCTTATTTGAATCTACAATAAACACTTTTGGTACCAGCAGTGAGGAGATTAGGAGATGTATAACACTGGAAAAAAGTCTGCTGTTAGGGACCTCTCCAAATTCTTGAAGAGCAAGGGTATCAGTTTGAGGACTACGTTGTGCCTGATTCAAGCATGATCCTTTCAATTACTTGCTATTCATCTCAGAGCTGGACAATGAGTAAAGATAACAAAAGAAGAACTGATGTGCCTTTGAGCTGTGGTATTGGAAAAGACTGCTGAATCCCATGGATTGCTAAAAAGAACAAATAAATATGTCTTGGAGAAGGTACAGCCAGAGTGTTCCTTGGTGTCAAAGATGACAAAGCTTTTGTCTCATATACTGTGGACATGCTTCTATAAGAGGATGTTCCTTGGAGATGGAAAATATCCTTGGAAAGGTGGAGGATTGGAAAAAGCAGGAAAGACGCTCAACCAGATGGATTGACACACTGACTGCAGAAATGGGCTCAAGAATGTAAAAAAAATGACAAAGATGACACAGGATAGGACAGAATTCAGATCTGTTTTTAATAGAATTGCTATGGGTTGTACTTGACTCAAAAGTACTTAACAGTAACAACAATATGTAATGATTAAACCGTATTAGATTTAAAAATATATTTCATGTTTGGAAATTTTCTTTTGTGTGCTGACTGTTTATGATTAATTTCTTGGAGTTATCTATGCATTCTGGATATGTTCTTGTGGAATTTTTGAAGTCTTGTCTTTTCTATCTTTGGCATTTACTTTACTTTGAGACATCTTGTATTTTATCTCCTTTTATAAAATGAAATTTAATTACTATTAAATAGTATAATAGTTTTTAACACTTCAAAGTACAGGTAATTTATTCAATTTTTTAAAATGATCATTAGTATAAAACAAAGTTTAAAAACAGCAGATGCTGGGTGTTATATGCATATTACATCACCTGGGAAACTTGAAGAAAATACTCTGAAAAAGCAATTATCAAGTGCCTTTTAATTTTTTGCCAAGATACCAGTAAATTTAGATATACAGATCAAATTAAAGGGAGATATTTGCAGAACAGAGTTTAAAACATCTAACTGTATGTGTCTACATGATTCACAGTATTAATTGAAAGATAAAATTAATTTGACAGGGAAAATAGAAATTATATATGATGTAAACAATAGCTAAAAGAGCTAGTACAGACAAAATACCATAAGACAAAACAAATATTAAGATGAAATTATTACTAAGTACAAAAGGGATATTTTATAAATTTAGGTGTCAATGTACCAGAAAATAATTTATGAATGTATGCATCTGACTAAAATCCTCCATATTATATGAAATAAGAACTGACTGAAGAAATTTAAAAATGGAAGGATAAAGATTCAGTCTGAAAAACAATGTATACAAACTTTGTCATAAACCACTATATAGTAAAAATTTTATTAAAAAAATGAGAGAGCTATGTCCTATGATAGTTGAGACTTCAATATCAATAATGGATAAAACAAGAAAAGATCAAAGGAAGAAATATAATACTGGAACAGAACTATAAGACAGACCTTACAGACTTCAAACGGTCCTCTGTCTAAACACAACAAACATTCTTCTCTTTTTAAAATTTTATTTTATATTGATTTGCATACAAAATTCGTAAATATTTTGTTTCACACATTCTTTCACTCACATTGTGTTTCATATGATCATTCTCAGGTGTTTTAAAAATTAATCACCCTTGTTCTATGCCCACTAAGACCATGTTTTTCCCAGGTCCTCATTGGATCTTTCCTAATTCCTCTGCCCACTTCCTCTGGCTACCAAATTCTGTGACTCTGTCATTTCTCCCATGTCCAGCCTTAGCTTTTCCTCACCTTGGATTTCATACACATATTAATAATTATTTATTCTTTTAAAAAATTTCTGATTATTATTTACAAAATTGCAATACATTGTTTTAAGTTCCCCTTTTTGACTATCAACCACCAGCAAAGAAGCAGCAGCAGCAGCAGCAGCAGAGAATGCAGCACATGCCCTTGGAGACAGAGATTCTTGCACCAACCAGACCAACAGGAGAGCAGCAGGAGATGCAGCAGAGAACCAAAGAGCCAATGTGAGACAGAGCTGACCTGGGACTGCTCTCCAAGAATTAGAAAATATGAATGTGTTTATTATAAGAAATTGCATTATATACACACAAACACATACATATCTTAAAAAAAATCTTCCTTCATAGAGATATATCACCAGAGAAATGCAGCTTTTGGATCACCAGGCAAATCCTATATTCTAGGGCACCCAAATCCTATGTTCTAGGACACCCTAACTCCCAAGTATCATCCTATATCGATTTTTGATAGCACTGTCCTCTCTTCCATTCCTTGTATTAGTAATTGGAAAATTAACCTGTTTTCTCTTTTATCATTATCAGTTTTATTGAATTTTTCAAAGTAATATCTTTCTGTTTCATTATTGCTAGTGTTTTTTCAGTTCTCAATTTTATTTTCATTTATCCTAATCTAATTATTTATATATTTTCTTGCTTTATATTTTAGTCTCTTTCTTAAGGTGGAAAGTTATTGATTTGAAATGTTTTTTTTTTATTTTAAAAAATTTCAAAAAGAATTATTTACAGCTATAAATTTTCCTCTAAGCAGTATTTTAGCTGATGTTATTGTTATGTGAAGTCAAGTTGTCTGTAAGTCATAGCTACCTTATTTATAACAGCTCTGAAGCTTGCCCTGACCTGAACCAGTCTCACTAACTCCGACACATCTATTTCTATTGCCCCAGTTACTGTACGCATCCTCTCCTGTGCTGTCTCTCCAACCTTCCAAGCATGATGTCCTTCTCCAAGGATCGGTCCCTCCTGGCCACATGCCTAAAATATGTGAGGCAGATCTCCAAAATCCTAGCCTCCAAGGAGAAACTTGGTTTCACCCTCTCCAAGACAGACCTATCTTTGTTTCCTTCGTGGTCCATGGTATGTTCAAGACTCTTCTCCAGCACCACATTTAGAAGGCATCAATTCTCCTGTCGTCCTTAGTCTTTGTCCAGTTCTCTGATGCTAGTATAAGTTTTATATTGTGTTTTATTTTTATACATTTCAAAGTATTTCCATTTTCTTTTGAGATTTTTGTCTTTGACTCCTTAAATATTTAAATGCCTGTTGTTTAATTTTCACATATTTGTTATTTTCTCCAAAATTAATCTCTTACTAATTTCTGACAATATTCCATTCTGGTTAGAGAAAATATTTTGTATGAATGAAACATTTTCTAAAATTTTGAGGACTTACCTTGAGGCTAAACACATGGCTTATCCTGTAAATTTCTCCTAATGTACTTAAGAAAAATGAGATTTTTAGCATTTCTACATGTGTTTGTTTGCCATTCAAATATTTTCCTCTGTGAAGTCTTACCATGTGTTTTGCACATTGTTTAACTGAGTTACCAGTCTTTTTCTTGTGGAGACCTAGTAGTATTCTATAAACCTTCATTAGAGACCCTTGTCTGAGATGGCAATGCCAAATGCTTTTTTATAGTCCATATGTTTACTTTTCAGATCCCACGCGGTTTTGGGGTCTTCAAGGTTACCTGAGAAATGGATGGAGGGTTTTATGGCCCCCTTAGCAGTCCAGTCGACACTCTTGGCACAAGTAGCCAGGAAATTAAAAGGCGTATTGTGATGGGAACGTCTGCTGTTAGGGACCTCTCCAAAGCACTGAAGAGCAATGGTGTCTCTCTGGAGACTAAGGTGTGTCTGAAACGGGCCATGGTCTTTGCTATCACTTGTTACACATCAGAGAGTTGGACAGTGTCTAAGGGGGATAGAAGGAGAATTGATGCTTTTGAGCTGTGGTGCTGGAGAAGAGTACTGAGGGTACCATGGACTGCTAGGAAAACAAACAGACTCATCCTGGAAAGGGTTAAACCGGGCTGCTCCTTGGAGGCAAGGATTCTGAGGCTCTGTCTAACATTGCACTGGAGCACCAAGAAGCCAAAGCAAAGGGAAGAACTCAAGATATTAAGGACTTGAACAGAAGATTCCAGAGTGCAGCACAGAAGACAGTAAGGCATTACAATGAAATGTGCAAGGAACTGGAGTCAGAAAATCAAAAGAGCCAAACGTGCTCAGCATTTCTTAAGCTCAAGGAACTGAAGAAAAATTTAAACCTCGATTTGTAATACTTAAGGATGCTTTGGGCAGAATATTAAATGATGTAAGAAACGTTAAAATAAGATGGAAAGAATATACAGAGTCACAGATCTAAAAGGAATTGGTGGACACACAAGAATTTAATGAAACAATATATGAGCCTGTGGTTATGGAGGAAGTTCAAGCTGCTCTGAAAGAATTGGCAAAAAACAAGGCCCCAGGAATTGATGGCATACTGATTGACATATTTCAACAAACAGATGCTGCCCTGGATGTGCTCACCAAGTTGTGCCAAGAAATCTAGAGGACAACCACCTGGCCTACTGACTGGAAGAGATCTATCATTGTTCCCATTCCAAAGAAAGGTGATCCAACATAGTGTGGAAATTATCGAACAGTATCATTGATATTCCATACAAGCAATATTCTGCTGAAGATCATCTGAAAATTACTAGAACAGCACATCAACAGAGAACTGCCTGAAGTGCAGGCTGGATTTAGAAGAGGCCATGACACTAGGGATATTATAGCTAATGTCAGATGGATTTTAGCTGAAAGCATAGAGTACCAGAGGAATGTCTATCTGTGCTTCATTGATTATGCAAAGGCATTTGAGTGTGTGGATAACAACAAACTGTAGCTGACGTTGAGAAGAATGGAAATCCCAGAACACTTGGTTGTACTTATGTGAAACTTACAGTTGGACCAGGAGGCAGTAGTAGGAACTGAGCAAGGAAACACTGCATGGTTCAAAATTGGGGAGGATGTGCATCAGGGATGTGTCTTATCTCCATATCTTTCCAATCTATATTGCAGAATAGATTATCAGGGAGGCTGTGCTCTAGGAGGAGAAGTGTGGCATCAGGATTGGAGGTAGACTCACCAACAATCTACGTTATGCAGATGACACAACCTTACTTGCTGAAAATGAGGAGAACCTAAAGCACTTGCTGCAGAAGGTCAAGGACTGCAGCCTTCAATATGGATTGAAGCTCATAGCAAGAAAACAAAGGTTCTCACCACCAGGCCGATAGGCAGCATTATGATAGATGGTGTAGAGATTGAGATTGCAAAGTTTTCGTTTGCTTGGCTCCACATTCAACACTCTTGTTATCAGCAGCCAGGAAATTAAAAGAAGACTTGCATTGGGATAGTCTGCTCTCAGAGACCTCTTCGTTACTGAGGAGCAACGATGTCTTAGTCTGGATACTAAGGTGCACCTGATGCAAGCCATGATCTTTGCAATTACTTGCTATGCAACAGAGAGCTGGACAATGACTAGGGATGATAGAAGAAGAATTGATACCTTTGACTTTGATGCTGGAGAAGAGTACTGAATATACCATGGACTGCTAGGAGAACAAACAAGTTCATCCTGGAGAGGGTGAAGCCAAGCTTCATGGATGCAAGGATTCTGAAGCTGTGATTATTGATAGGCCAGGTTTTATCATTGCCATTTTGTAACATTTATTTTTCTTTTTTGGCTGGTTTCTTTGGTCCACTCATATACCTTTGCTGTCTTATTTGTAGAGTCGGTCTTGTTTTGACAAATTCCTTAAGTTTCTGATTTTATGCAAATAACATAATTTCTCCTTCATACTTGATGAACAGCTTTATAGGATACAGGATTCTTGACTGGAAATTGTTTTCTTTCAGCCTTCTGTGTATACCATTTTTTGGTCTTACTTTTCCAATGATGTCTGTTGAGAAGTCAAAGTTTAATCTAATTGGTTCTCCACTGTAGCTGACTGTTTTTCTCTTATTCTGCTTCAAGTACTCTATTCTTTTCTTTGATTTTGGAGAATTTGACAATGCGATGTCATGATGTTTTCCTTTTGTAGTCTAGTCTGTTTGAAATTTGCTGTGCTTTTTGAATGTGTATTTCCTCATATTTGTGATACTGGGAAGTTTTTTTATAGTACTTTCCCCACAATTTTCTCCATGCTTTTATTATTTTTTTTGTTACCCTCCAATATTGAAATTCCAATTACAAATATATCGGATTTTTTTAGTGCCCTTCCACATGATTCTAATGTTTTCTTCATTTACCTTCTATCTTCTCTCTGTTTTTCCTTCTTGTAAGTTCTCATTAAGGTTCTTATCTTCTATCTGGCTGATTCTCTATTACATCTCTTCTATTTTGGTTTTTTGTGCCTCCAACATGTTGAGAATGTCTGGCATTTTGTTCTTTATATTATGAATTGCATTTCCATACTTCTCTATTTTTTTTTTCTAAAATGGCAGAGTTTAGAGAGCATTATGCTGAGAGAAATAATGCAGTCACAAAGGACCAATACTACATAAGACCACTATTTCTAAATAGGAGCATAAATGAGCAAGATTTTATTTATGTGTGTGTCTATATATGTGCATACATATGTATGTGTGTGTGTGTTAAGTGCTGTCGAGTTGGAGGCTACTCATAGCGATCCTATGAATGAAAGATCTGGACACTGGTCTAACCTTCATCCTTTGATAGATAGATAGATAGATAGATAGATAGATAGATAGATAGATAGAGAGAGATAGATGATATAGATAGTTGTGTAACGTCGAGTCAGAACTGACCCATAGCTGACTCTCCAGTGGGTTGACAATTGCAAGGGAGGAGATTGCCCATCCATCTCCCATGGAGCAGTTGGTGGATTTGAATGACGTGCCTTTGGGATGAGTAATCATAGGCATAATTTAAGTAATTAATTAATTAAAATATAATGTATATTAATGATTTTGTAAAATACAAAGCACATACATTGAAGTGGCTATACATGGATGATTGCATGCAAACTTTAAAACAAATTGAAAATCTGATCTTATTATTTATTTGAGTATTCAGTGAACCCTGAATGGGTAAAATGTCCTTGAAAGAGGAAAACAAAATTGGAAGACTCACACTGCCACATTTAAAAATGTAATAGATAATATCACTTCTCCAGATAGCTTGGTTTTGATATAAGGATACAAATATAAGATAAAGGAATTCAACTAATTCTCAAGAAACAGATACTCACGTATATCATCAATTGAATTTTAACAAAAGTGCCATAACAATTCAATAGTAGAATAGCATTTTCAGCAAACAGTAGTATGACAATTATATATCTGTATACTAAAGAATAGTGTTAGAATTCTATTTCATCTTTATATGTTAAATCTAATTGGATTATAGATTTATTCATAAGAGCTAAAATTATAAAAGTACATAGAACAACAAAAATATAGAATAAATCTTAGGGTTGTTGTGTTAGTGTTCTTAGTGTTTCTTAAGTATGATAAAACAAGAAATTAAACTTAAAAATAGACTTTGTAAAAATGAAAGACATTTTCATTTCAAAGGAAATATACCAATACAGTAAAAAAGTAACATATATAAAACACATTTACAGAGTATACTTGTAATATATTCCCAGTATCTGGAATGTATAAAAAAAATCAACTCTTCCAACTTAATGATACAAACACAAAGAACCCTATAAAAATGGGCAAGGTACAACAAACTCATAATGAAATACCACTTCACATATACTGTGAGATGGCTATAATAAAAAAATGGATAATGATAAATACTGGAACCTTGATCTGCATTTCAATCTAGAAGAAGACATACCACCATCGCTCAGTTTTCAGCCAAACCACATTCTTGGTATTATTGTTAGGTGCTTTGGAGTCAAGTACAACTCATAGCAACCCTATGAACAAGGGATCTGAACCCTGTCCTCTCCTGGGCCATCCTCACCATCTCCAATACATGTGAGCCCATTGCTGCAGTCACCATGTCAATCTGTCATAATGGAAGTCTTCCTCTCTTTCACTGACCTTCCACCCTTCCAAGCATAACGTCCTTTTCCAAGGAACAACTTTTCTAGCAACATGTTCAAAATATGAGAGATGAAGTTTTGCCATCCTTGCTTCCAAGGATCATTCTAGGTTGCTCCTTTTCTAAGACATACATGTTCATTCTTTTGACACTATTCTTCTCCAGGATCACATTGCAAAGGCATCAGTTCTTCTTTTCAACCTTATTCATTCTCTATCTCTTGGATGCATAGTAAGTGATGGAAAAGACCATGACTTGAATCAGGTACACCTTAATCTTTAAACTGACATCATTGCTCTTCAGTATTTTAGAAAGGTCCCTAGCAGCACACTTGCCCAAAGCAATTCATCTCCTCATCTCCTGAGAGCTGGTACCAAAGCTGTTGATTGTGGATTGACTGAAGCAAGATAAAATTGTTAAAAGTTTCAATCCTTTATCTATCTATCATGATGTTGCTTATCATCCCAGCGGTAGGTATCTTTGTCTTTTTTATGTTAAAATGCAATCTATTGAAAGCTGTATTCTTTGATCTTCTTCATCAAGGGCTTCACGTCCCCCTCACTTTCAGCAAGTAAGGTTGTATCATCTGCATAGGGCAGGTTGTTGATGAGTCTTCCTCTGATGCTGATGCCACATTCTTCTTTATATGGTATGTTTTCACAAATATTTTGCTCAGCATACAAGTTGAATAGGTGTGGAGAAAAGATGCTACTGTTATGTGCCATCGAGTCCCTTACTACTCATAGCAGACCTATGTACAACAGCTCTGAACCCTTCTCTCCTGTGCCAAACTGACACACCTATGCCCATTACCCCAGTCACTAAATCAGTCCATCTCATCCAGGGTCTTCCTCTCTTCCACTGTCTCTCTACCCTCCCATGCTTGATGTTCCTCTGCAAGGATAAGTCATTCCTTGAAAGATGCCCAACATATGTCAGACAAAGCTTCAGAATCCTTGCCTCCAAGGAGAAGCCTGGCTGCACCCTCTCAAGAATTAACGTTTTTGTTCTCCTAGCAGTTCATGATATATTCAATACTCTTCTCCAGCACCATAGCTCAGAGGCATCAATTCTCCTTCTATCCTCTCTAGTCATTGTCCAACTCTCTGACTCATAACAAGTGATTGCAAAGACCATGGCCTGCATCAGACACATCTTAGTCTCCAGAGAGACACCATTGCTCTTCAGTACTTTGGAGAGGTCCCTAACAGCAGACTTTCCCATCGCAATACGTCTTTTAATTTCCTGGCTGCTGGTGCCTAGAGTGTTGACTGTGGAGCCAAGTAAACTAAAGCTGTTAGCAATTTCAATCTCTTTCCCATTTATCATGATACTGTCAATTGACCCAGTGGTGAGGATCTTTGTGTTCTTAATGTTGAGCTTCAATCCATACTGAAGGCTGCATCCCTTGACCTTCTGCAGCAAGTGCTTCAGGTCCTCCTTGTTTTCAGCAAGCAGGGTTGACTCATCTGCATAACATAGACTGTTGATGAGTCTCCCTCCAATCTTGATGCCACAGTCACCTTTGATACACACCCTTCCAGATTTTAAACAGTGTTCTTTTATTCTGTTCAGACAACAACTTGATGATCTAGGTTTAGATTTCTTATAAGTGTTCTGGGATTCCAATTCTTTTCAATGTCAGCCACAGATTGCTGTGATCCACAACAGACAGGCCTATAAGATGAACAGTAATTCATTTCTTAGGATAACTAATCATGTTGGTTTTGTTTTTTTGCCTTTGAGTCAGAATCAACACATAGCTGACACTCCAGCAGGTTTTCAGAGATAGTTAATTGCACGGGAGTAAAATGGTCCATCATTCTCCTGCAGAGTAGCTAGTGGATTTGAACTGTATTTCTTTGAGATTACAGAACAGACTCTTACTGCCAAAGAGTGAAGCTCCAAAGGCAGCAAGATTAGGATGGAAGGATTAATGAAAGTGAGAATTACAAGGAAGAAGTGAAAAGACTGCAATTACTTTGAGGGTATTGTAATTTACATTATAAATAGAAACATGTATCAATGGTTGAATGGGAAGCCAGTGTCCTCTGTATACCTTCACTCAACTGGAGCTCTGGTGGTATAATGGCAAGAGGCTGTGCTGAAATCCCAAAGGCAGCCCTTGAGGCCACCAGCTTCTCTGTGGGAGAAAGACGGGCAATCTCCTCCCTTGCCTCTGAAAACCCTCGGAGGGTCAGCTATGGGTCGGTTCTGACTCAACAATACACAACAACAACACCTTCACTCAGATAGCAACCAACACACACATGCACACAACATATACACACAATAATAAGTATTGGCATATTTATGGAGAAAAGAGTTGAAATCTCAATTAGTTACTTTTTGCAATGTAAAATATTACAGTTGTTTAGGAGACTGCATGACACTTTCTCAAAAGATTAAAGATAGAGTCACCATAAAAGTAAAGATAGGGTTACCATAGTGATGAAAATATTCTGTAATTAGACAAGGGAAATGGTTTAAAAACTTTGGGCTTATGTAATAAGCCACAGAATTTGAAGGGTTGTGAATTACCTTTTAATAAAATTATCATTTATAATGATTACTCCTTGGTGGAATAGACTAATATTCATTGCACTATTCATTATTCATTATAGCCTAACATGGAAACAATCTAACTATGCATCAACTAATGATTTAAAAATATCTTAATTTAGTACTGTCATACATGTGTTATTTTTGTTATGCCACTAACCAAAAGTTCGATGGTTTGAATTAATAAGCAGCTTCATGGAAGAAGATAGAAAATCTCCTTCTGTAAATATTTACAGCCTTGGTAACTCAAAAGAAGGTTGCTATGAGTCACTGAATTTTGTTTTTGTTTTTTTTAATATCTGCAATAAATTTGAATATTATAAGTAATACTTGGACCAAGAGGCAGTCGTCAGAACGGAGCAGGGCAACACTGCATGGTTCAAAATGGGGAAGGGTGTATGCCAGGGATGTGTCCTATCTCCATACCTTTTCAACCTGTATGCAGAGCAGATTATCCGAGAGGCTGGGCTCTATGAGGAGAAACGTGGCATCAAGATTGGGGAAAGACCCATCAACAATCTGCATTATGCAGATGACACAACCTTGCTAGCTGAAACTGAGGAGGACCTCATGCACTTACTGCAGAGGGTCGAGGAATGCAGCCTTCAATATGCACTGAGGCTCAATGTCAAGAAGACAAAGATTCTCACCACTGGACCAATTGGTAGCATCAGGATGGATGGCGAAGAGATTGAGATGGTTCACAGCTTCAGTTTGCTTGGCTCCACCGTCAACACTCTTGACATCAGCAGCCAGGAAATAAGAAAACGTGTTGGAATGGGAAAGTCTGCTCTTAGGGACCTCTCTAAAGTACTCAAGAGCAACGGTGTCTCTCTGGAGACTAAGGTGCGCCTGATACAGGCCACGGTTTTTGCAATCACTTGTTATGCATCAGAGAGTTAGACAATGACTAGGGAGGATAGAAGGAGAATTGACGCCTTTGAGCTGTGGTGCTGGAGAAGAGTATTGAACGTACCATGGACTGCCAAGAAAACAAACAGATTCATCCTAGAGAGGGTTAAACCAGGCTACTCCTTGGAAGCAAGGATTCTGGGGCTTCATCTGACATACTTTGGACATGTTGTAAGGAGAGACAGGTCCTTGGAGGGAAAATCATGCTTGGTAGGGTAGAGAGAGGGACAGCACAGGAGGGTAAGACCCTCTATGAGGTGGATTGATTCAGTGACTGGGGTAATCGGGATGGGTGTGTCAGAGGCAATGCTATTGGCACAGGATAGAGCAGGGTTTAGGCCTGTTGTACATAGGGTTGCTATGAGTCGCAAATGGCTCGACAGCACATAACAACAACAACCTTCTAATGCATACTCCAGCATGAACAGTCACAACATTATGCTATGCAAAATAAACCAGAAGAAAGACTGCAAACGTAACGTATGATTTTATATTTATAAAAATATTTACAACATGAAAATCTGTACCAACAGAAATCCACTCCTTGTGGCTACAAGGAGTTGGATTGAAGAACACGTAAATGAATGCTAATGGTTAATGAATATTTTGTTTGAGAAATGAGAATGGTCTGTAATTATATAATAGTGATTGTTTTAAGACTTTTAGTTTATAACTCTTCCATTGTTATGGAATCAGAACTGACCTATCCCTGACCTCCTATTGGGTTCTGAGGCTGTAAATGACACAAGAGACAACTCTCCATTTTTCTTTGGGGTGGATTTGAACCACCAGAGAGGCACAGCCTTTGGGTTAGTGGTCAAGCCACTACAAATATACACTATACATGTATAGGGATACATGTGCTTAAAATGATATATATGTAACTTGAAAATATATATGACATGTTGTTGTGTGCTATCGAGTCAGAACCAACCCATAGCTTACCCTCTAATGTGTTTTTAGAGGCAGTTAATTGCATGATTATATATATGATATATATATATTTTATATATGATATATATGAACATGGATAGATATAGATATATTCATATATACACACACATGACTTAAACATATATATATATATTTGACTACAATTTAGAAAATAATTCTCAGAAATCAATATTAGAACACAACATATAAGCACACATTCACAGAGAATCTAATTAGGATATGCCTAAATGACATTTCACTAAAACTGATATACAGATGGAAAATAAAACTATGAGAAGATACACCACATCATTAGCTATTAGTAAAAGGCAAATCACATGGAGATACCACTGCCAACTGCTACTGAGGATGTGAAGAAGTTGACTCACTCATGCTTAATATTGGAGTGCAACATATTAGAACTACTTCAAAACATAATTTGGCATGTATTTTAAAATGAAAAATAGACTTTCTAATATGATCCGGCAGTTGGCCTCTTGGGCATTTATCCCAGAAAAATGAAAATGTATGTGAAAACCTGTACACAAATGTTCAAAGCAGCTCTTAATTATCAGAATAGAAATATCCTGTATTTCTTTGCTATGATTGCTGTTAGCAAATTTCCCCAGATTTAGTGATTTAAAACAATAAAAATTTACTTTCTTATAGTTCTGGATATCAGATACCCGAAATGGGTCTTGTTAGGCTAAAAGCTAGATTTCAGAGGGCAGTAGCCCTTCTGGAGTACTGGGAACCATTTCCTTGTCTTTTCCAGCTTCTAGAAGCTCTATTATGTAGACGACACAATCTTGCTTGTGGAAAGTGAAGAAAACTTGAAATGCTTGCTGCAGAAATCAATGACTGCAGCCTTCAATATGGATTACATCTGAAGATCATGAAAACAAAGGTTCTCACCACTAGGCCAAGAGGCAACATCATGCTAAGATGGAGGAAGAATTTAAACTGTCAATGATTTAGTATTACTTGGGCCCACAATCAGTGCCGTTAGAATCAGCAGTCAGAAAATCAGTACACTGATTACATTAGGCAAGTCTTCTATCAGGGAACTCTCCAAATTACTGAGAAGCAATGATGTCAGTTTGAAGACTAGGGTGCAACTCGGTCACTTGCTATGCATCTGAAAGCTGGAGAAGGAGTAAGAGTAACAGAAGAAAATTTGATGCCTTTGAGCTTTGATGCTGGAGAAGGGTATTGAATATCCACAAACCACCAGAAAAACAAACATATGCTTTGGACAAAGTGCATCCAGAGTGCTCTGCAGCAACAGGCTCAAACATGTCAGAGATAATAAGGATGGCACACGATCAGACAGGTTTCAGATCTGCTGTGCATAGAGTCGCTATGAGTCAGTCATACTTGATTCAATGCCTCTTAACAACAAAAACAAGTTCTATTTCCTTCCCATTTCAAGCTCTGACCAATTCTTAGCTTCTGGTCCTCTTCTTTCTTGAAATCCAGGAATCTTAATCATCTTCTCAAATTGTATCACATTGACTCTTCTGCCGTTTTTGTTCATATTTAAGGACTATTATGTGTATGAAAGTCAATAAAAATTAAACATTTTTATTTTATTGGGTCCCTATTGATAATCCAAAATAATATTAAAGTCAATAGATTGGCAAATATAATACCATCCACTACTTTAATCTCCCTTTATTGTATGAAGTAACCGACTAAATTTTGTTTTAAAAATTAGGACATGATATATTTATGAGAACATAATTCTATGACAAAGCGTCTGTATTCTTTAAGATGTGTATGGCCCATCAAATGGCAGTAGAAGAACCACGTCATGGCATAGTACTCAGCAACAAAATAAATTATTGGTCTATACAACATCTTAAATATGTCTTAAGAATCTTTTATTTCATTCATAAAAAATAAAAAATAACCCCATAATCTAACAATAGAAAGCTACATAATAACTCATTCTATTGATTTAGCTTGGTGAGCAAATGTAATGCTTATTAATTAAGTGCAAAATGGTACAATCTTTGGAGATAACTTGACAGCTGTTGTTTTTTTGTTAGCTTTTTTGTTTGATTTTAAATTTTGCTTTGTGTAAAAGTAAGCATAAATTGTGTGGCCAAGAGATCCCACTTCTAGTTATTTATCCAAGGGAAATGAAAATATGTGACTCAAATCGCAATAAAATTTAAAATTTACTTAAATTGATTAATTTCATCTTACACTCCCGTAAAACTGGTTCAGTTGAGGTAACGTAAAGTCATAGTGGAACAGGGTAGATTTTAACTCAGTCTTAGTGGTGCACTATAAAAGTTGGCTGGTACAAGAAAGGAAATTACCCTAGAGCTTTTTGGGAGAACATGACTTTGCTGACATTCTGGATTTAGGCTTAAAAGTATAAGCCTAACAAGACATTTGTCTTCTTTTAAACCACATAAATTGTGGACTTCACTACAACAGCCTTGTAAAACAGACAAGGTGCTTTTTCCCTTGCTTCAAATACTTTATACATGAGGATTCCTGGATCAGTTTCTAGTAGAGATAACAGTAGCACTAGAGTTTTTATACAGTTTTTAACATTGGCATCATGCCAGATATTGTTATAAGTGCTATACAAATACTAAATTCATTCTAGTAATGACTTCTTCAGATAGTTTTCTATTTTTATGAGGGAATGGAATCACAAGGAGATTGGGTAACTTACTCGGTATTGCAGTTTATCAAGATTTAAAAAAAGAGATAATCAGGCTTCAGCATTTGTGTCCTTAGCCAGCACATTCAACTGATTCAGAATCCACTTCTAATTTGAACATCAAGCTTGATGATTATTACATGAATTCATCTTACATCTTATCCAACTTGATGCCTTTTTTTGTGTTTCCGGGATGATTTTCTTTCAGCCTATCTGCTATTATCTTTATTCATGATCTTCAAAATTTGGCAATATGCATGTTCATGTGTAACTAATTAATTAATATGTAGGGAACGATAATGGCCTAATCCATAGGGAGTTGTGCTGCTAACCCACTAGTTCAAATCCACTAGCAGCTCTGAGGGAGAATGATAGGTGACGTCCTCCCATGCTATTGATTGATGGTGTAGAAACCCAGTGGAAGGCCAGCTATGAGTCAGGTCTCACTCAATGGTAATGAGTTGTGTAATTAATGGTATTTTTGGTCTCATCACTAAATTCAGAAGGTACAAAAAGATTATAAAATGAAAAATATCTTTATACCCTTGCTCTGGCCATACAAGTCTTCTCAATAGTAAATATCACAGTGCAGTTGGGCATGACAGAGATCATGACACTGGCACAGAATAGGGCAAGGTTCATATCAGTTGTTCTTAGAGTTGTTGTAAGTCATAGTCAACTCAAGGGCACCAAATAACAATGCTAGTGACAGTAATTCTTCCCAGAGATATTCAATTAACCTTACCAATCCTTCCAGATATTTCTCTGTGCATATTTCTTATATAAACATATAAATATTCCCTCGTAAATGGTCTTGTTGCTATTATGTG
>NW_006400086.1:2122264-2146976 GCF_000299155.1 Elephantulus edwardii
TTATGCAATAATATCCATGCCTGCATATAAGATTTGAAATCTGGTGGTGTGGCTTATTTTGTGTGGCATGTCTAACCTGAAAGCTGCATCTCCCTGGTAATTCAAACTCACCAGGTCTCAAAAGAGATTGGTGAAAGAGACACCATTCAGAAAGCAAGACTGTATCATCTGCATAACTCAGGTTGTTGATGGGTCTTCCTCCTATCCTGATGATTCTTCTTCATAAAATGTAATTTATCAAATGATTTGATAAACAGCTGTGGAGAAAGAATAAAGCCCTGACTCACACACCAGCCTTTTAGTCTAGGTATAGATATATAGAAATAAAAAGACAAATTGCATTGGGAGAATCTGCTGTCAGAGACCTCTCCAAAGTATTGAAGAGCAACGTTAGTCTGGAGATTAAGGCGTGCCTGTTCCAGGTCATGGTCTTCGCAATCACTTGTTATGCATCAGAAACCTGGATAATCACTAGGGATGATATAAGGAGAATTGATGTCTTTGAGCTGTGGTGCTGGAGAAGAGTATTGGAATGTTAGGAAAACAAACATGCTTATCCTGGAGAGCATTAAGCCAGGTGCTCCTTGGAGGCAAGGATTCTGAAACTTCATATGACATACTTTGGACATGTTGCAAGGAGGGACCAGTCCTTGGAGAGGGAGGTCATGCTTGGGAGGGTGGAGGGACAGCACAAGAAAGAAAGACCCTGGATGAGATGGATTCACTCAGTGAATGGGGTAATGGGAGTAGGTGTGTCAGAGACAGTAAAGTTGGCACAAGACAGAGCAGGGTTTAGGGCTGTTGTACAAAGGGTTGCTATGAGTTGCAAGTGACTAGACAGCACATAACAACAACAACAACAACAGTAATAGTTTTCACATTAGCACAATTAAGTGTTTTGGGATTTTCAGTGTTCAAAATTAGCCGTAGTTTGTTATGATTCACACAGTAAAGTTCCTTTGCATAGTCAATAAAGCTTAATTAGGCATGTGATAATCTACTTTTAGCCAAGATTTATCTTACATCACCAATAATATCCCAGGTTCCATGCCCTCTACTAAACACTGTTTGAACTTCTGGCAGTTTGCTATTTATTGTTCTAGTTATTTTTATGACCTTCAACAATATTTTGCTTGGATGTGATATTAATGATATTTTTAGATAATTTCCACATTTTGTTGGACTACATTTCTTAGAAATTGAAACAATTGTGGATCTTTTCCAGTCAATTGGCCTGCTAGCTATATTCCAAATTTTCTAGTACAGACTGTTGACCGGATCCAGGGCTGAACTTATCTGTTGAAACAAGTCAATTGGTATCACATCAATTCCTGAGGCTTTATGTTAGGATAATGCCTACAAGTGCAGATTCAATTTCTTCCTTCATTACTTTGATCATATGTACTTCCTGCAATGGTTCCATATCAGACTTTTTTTTTTTGTACAGTGAATGACTCTGTACAGTCCATTTTCTTTTGATGCTTCTTGAATAATTCAAGGTTTTACCCATAGCATCCTTCAGTTTTGCAACTCAAGGCTTGCATTTGTTTTTCAGTTTGTTAATCTTGAGAAATGCCTAGAGAGTTTTGTCCTTTTTATTTTCTAACTCCAGGACTTTGCATATTTTGTGCCTGATACAGGCCATGGTCTTTGCAATCACTTGCTATGCATCACAGAGCTGGACAATGACTAGGGAGGATAGAAGGAGAATTGATGCCTTTGATCTGTGGTGCTGGAGAAGAGTATTGAATGTACCATGGACTGCTAAGAAAATGAACAGGTTCATCCTAGAGAGAGTTAAACCAGGCTGCTCTTTGGAGGCAAGGACTCTGAGGCTTCGTCTCACATATTTTGGATATGTTGTAAGGAGAGACCAGTCCTTGGTGAGGGACGTCATACTTACGATGGTGGAGGGACAGTGCAGGAGGAGAAGACCCTCTATGAGGTGGACTGATTCAGTGACTGGGGTAATCAGGTGAGTGGGTTGGAGACAGTGAGACTGGCACAGGACAGAGCAGTGTTTAGGGCTGTTGTACATAGGGTCGCTATGAGTCGCAAGCGACTCAATGGCACATAACAACAACAACACTAGTTTATTTACAAAATTCAAATACATTGTTTTCAAGAACAAATTTTTTCAATTTCCCTCATCCCCTCACCCAACAAATTGTACAACCCTGTGATTATTCCCCTTTTCCCCCTGCACATCCTCAATTCTCTGCTTTCAATATCTCCCATCCCTCTTGGATCCTTAAACTCATTCTACAATAATGGTTTTATGCAATATTGATCCTTGTGGGATTGAAGTACTTCACTCAGCATAATGCTTTCCACTCCCTCCCAAGTTAGGTAATAGTTTACAAAGTTATTACTCCTGCGTGCTGCATAGTATTCATTGTGTGAATGTACCATAATTTCTCAATCCATTCATTTATGATTGGACATTTGGGCTGTTTCCAAGCTCTTGCGATAGTGAATAATACTGCTATGAGGATTGGTGTAAAAATCTCTGTATGTGCCTCAGGTCTCATTTTTTTCAGGATTTATTCCAAGTAGTGGAATAGCTGGGTCATATAGAATTTGTGTGTTCAGCTTTTAGGAAGCGCCAAAATGCCATCCAGAATGGTTGTACCATTTTACAATTCCACCAACAATGAAAAGAGTTCCTTTCTTGCCACATCCTCTCCAACACTTATGACTTGCTGCCCTGTTAAACTTTGCCACTGTTACTGGAGTGAGATGGTACTTCATTGTGGTTATGATTTGCATCTCTCTTATTGCCGGTGATTTGGAGCATTTCTTCATGTTTCTGTTGGTCATTCGAATATCTTTCTCTGAAAATTTCTATGTCTTTTACCCATTTTGTAATTGGTTTATCAGTCTTTTTCTTGTGGAGGCCCAGGAGTTTTCTGTAAACTTTTGTTGTAAGACTCTTTACTGAGATAGTATTACCAAATATTTGTTCCCAGTCTATAGGTTTTCTTTTTACCCTATTGGACACTGTTGGAAAAGTTTTTGATGTTCACAGGGATTTAATCTTTAGAAGTTCCCATGCATTAATTCTATCTTCTTCAGATTGTGAATTTCTGGTTGTATTTGGCAGTCTCTTTATACCTTAGACTAGGTCGTCTAAGTTTGATCCCAGTTTGTCTCTTATGAACATCGTGGTTTTGAGGTTTACTCCCAGGTCTCTGATCCACCTTGAGTTGAGTTTTGTGTATGGTGTGAGATGTGGATCCTGTTTCAGCTTTCTGCAGGTGGAAGTCCAGTTTTGCCAGCACCATTTGTTGAAGAGGTTGTCATTTCCCCATCTGATAGCTTTGATTTTCTTGTCGAATATCAGTTGACCATAGATAGCTGGGTCTGCTTCTAGGTTGTCAGTTCTGTTCCTTTGGTCTACGTGCCTGTCATTGTACCCATACTGTGCTGTTTTGGCTACTACTGCTGTGTAGTAGGTTTTGAGGTCAGGGATTGCTATGCCTCCAACCTCATTTTTGTTTCTCAGAAGTGCTTTGTTTATTCATGGTCTTTTGTCTCTCCAAATAAAATTGACAATTTCCCTTAAAATCTCCTTGAAAAATGAATTGGTTATCTGTATTGGCATTGCATTGAACGTGTAGATTACTTTTGGTAGGACTGTAATTTTCACTATATTAAGTCTTCCTTTTCATGAAAAGGGCATATTTTTCCATTTCGTTAGGTCTTTTATTGTGTTATGTCTTGCAGAAATGCTCTGTAGTGTTTTGGTTTTTTTTAAAAGTCTTTTGTATCTCTAATTAGCTACACTCCCAAGTATCTCAATTTGTGGTTGGCTATTATAAATGGTATTGCTTTCTTAATTTCCTTCTCTCAATTATCTTTGTTACTGTCAATGAATTATATTGATTTTTGGATATTGATCTTATATCCTGCCACTGTACTAAATTGACTTATTAACTCTAACAGTTTTTGTGTTGAGTCTTTTGGGTTTTCTGTGTACACTATCATATCATCTGTGTATAGCGACAGTTTAACCATGTCTTTGCCAATCTGGATGCTTTTTATTTTCTTCTTTTATTGTTTTGCCCTAGCAAGCATTTCCAATACAATATTGAAAAGAAGTGGTGACAGTTGGTATCCTTGTCTGGTCCCTGTTTGCAATGACAATGTTTTTAAACTTTATTGAGAATGATGTTGGCTCTTGGTTTTGCATATATACCTTTCACTATGTTGAGGTAATTCCCTTCTACTCCAACTTTTCTGAGTGTCTTTTTCAGGAAGCAGTGTTGGATTTTGTCAAATGTCTTTTCTGCATCAGTGTCTAAGATCATATAGTTTTTGTTAATTACTTTGTTAATATAGTGAACTACATTGATTATTTTTCTTATGTTGAACCATTCTTTTATACCTGTTATGAATCCCACTTGGTTATGGTGAATTTTTTTATGTGCTTTTGGATTCTATTGGCTAGGATTTTGTTAAGGATTTTTGCATCTATATTCATGAAAGTTATTGGTCTGTAGTTTTCTTTCTTCGTAATATTTGCCCAGTTTTGGTATTAGGATTATGCTTGCTTCAGAGAATAACTCTGGAAGTATTCCTTCTTTTTCAAGTTTTTGAAATAATTTAAGTTGAATGGGTGATAAATCCTCTCTGAATGTTTGGTAGAATTCAGCTGTGAAGCCATCTGGTCCAGGACTTTTCTTATAGGAAAGTCTTTTTTTGACCTTTTCAATTTCTTCTCTTGTGCTGGGTCTGTTAAAGTGTTTTATATCTGTCCTTGTAAATCTGGTTAGGGGATGAGTTTCAAGGAATTTGTCCATTTCCTTTAGGTTTTCAAATTTATCAGAGTACAGCTTTCATAGTATTCTGATATCAATTTAATTTCCTCTGGTTCTGTTGTGGTGTTTCCTGTGTCATTTCTTAGCTGAGTTATCTATCTTTTCCTCTTTTTTCTTTTGTTAAATGTGCCAGTGGTTGTCAATTTTACTGACCCTTTTGAAAAAGCAGCTCCTGGTCTTACTGATGGTTTCAACTGCTTTTCCGTTTTCTATCTCATTGACTTCAGCTCTTGTCCTTATAATTTATTTTCTTCTAGAGCTTTTAGGATTAAATTGTTGATCTATTTCTATTTGCTGAAGGTTGAGTTAGATTGTTCATTCTTCTTTGTTCTTCCTTTTTTATGTGTGTTCCTATTCCTATGAATTGCTCCCTGAAGACTGCCTTAGCTATGTCCCAGGGGTTTGGTAAGTTGTATTTTCATTATCATTTATTTCAAGGAAATTTTTTCTTTCTTTTATAACCCAATAATGTTCTAGCAGAGAATTATTTCGTTTCCACATGGGTTCTTTTCTAAGATTTAATCTTTTGTAGTTATTTTCTAGTTTTATGGCATTGTGGTCCGAGAAAATACTTTGTATTATTTCAATGTTTGTGAATTTTTGAGGCTTGCTTTGTGTCCCAATATATGATCAGTTTAGGAGAATGTACCATGTGCACTTGAGAAGAAAGTGAATTGAGTTTTAGATGGGTGCTATATTCTGAATACATCCACAAGTTCAAGTTGGCTGATTGTATAGTTTAGATCTTCTGCATCTTTTTTGAGTTTCTTTTGTGTTGACCTATCCTTTAGTGAGTGGTGTGTTGAAATCCTCTTCCACTGTTGTGGTGCTGTCTATTTCTCTCTTCAATTTGGTTAACCATTGTTTTATGTACTTTGCAGGTCTATCATTTGGTGCATAAAGGTTGACCAAGGTTATGTCTTCTTGAGCTATTGTAGTGTGTAATGCCCTTCCTTATATTCAGTGGTGGTTTTCATTCTGAAATTTATTTTATCAGAGACTAGTATTGCTACTCCTGCTTTTTTGAGGTTGCCATTTGCTTGGTATATTTTTTTCTTCCAGCCTTTGACCTCGAGTCTGTCTTTCTGTTCCTTTCTTAGATATGTCTCTTGTAGACAATATATTGATGGACTTTTTTTTTTTAAGCCATTCTTCTACTCTTTTTCTCTTATTTGGTGCATTTAGTGAATACATTAAGTGTGATTATTTTCAGGCCAAGTTTTACTTTTGCCAGTTTGACATGTTTCTTTTTCTAATATTTCTGGTTACTATGGTCCGTTCACTTTCCTTTGGTGTCTCTGTGTGTCACTTACAATTTCTTATAGTTTTGGTCTTGTTTCCCCAAATTTCTTAAGGTCCTTCTTTTCTGCAAAGAGTCTAATTTCTCCTTCAAATTTGATAGAGTGCTTTGTTGGATATAGGATCCCTAGCTACCAATTGTTAGTTATATTTCAACTTTCTGTATATGGCATCCCATTACCTTCTAGCTTACATGTTTTCTGCTGAGAAATCAGAAATTAATCTATTTGTTTCCCCTTTGTAGGTAACTCTTTGTTTTTCTTCTACTGCTTTTAGAACTCTATCCCTATCTTTTAATTTGGAGAATTTGACTATGCTATGTCTTGGTGTTTTTCTTTTTTAGTTTAGTCTATTTTGTGTTCTCTGTGCTTCTTGAATGTGGGTTTCTCCACTCTTTGAAATACCTGGGAAGTTTTCTTCTAGCACTTCTTCCACAATCTTCTCAGTGATTTCCCTGTCACCCCTGTGTTCTGGAATTCCAATTATATGTATGTTATTCCATTTGATGTCATCCCATATGATTCAAATGTTTTCATCTCTGATTTTTCTTCTAGTGTGTATCTAGTGAGTCTCTTGTCTTCCAGCTCTCTGATGCTCTGTTCTACCTCTTCAGTTCTACTTTTTTGTCCTACCAGCATGTTGGACACGTCTGCCATTTTGGTCTTAATATTCTGGATTGCATTTTCATGCTTTTCTGATATTTCCAGTACTGTGTTGTCTGTACCCTCTCTGTCTTGTGGTGATTTTTTTTTTATTTCTTGTACCTCTTTGTTTATTCTATCAATTTGTTTTCATCTTCTGTATTTTCATCAATATCTATTCAGGTTTCTCTTCATCCATTTATATCTTCTGGATTGTTGTCTCAGAAGTATTTTCTCTCTTATTGACTTCCATTGTTTCTTCTCACATTTGCATCGTTTTCTGTAGATGATCAGATAACTCTACATTGACATATTTCTTATGGTTCTATCTGGGGTATTCACTGGGTCTGCTGTTTTACGAGAAGGTTTATTTTGTTTCTTCATAATGGCTGATGTGGATTGCTACTTTCTTGACATTATGGGAGTCTTTTCTTAGTAGATATTAGTCTTTTTTTTTTTAGTCTGTTATAACTAGAAAATTACCCAGGGTATGGCAGTTGTCAGAAAAGAGCAAGGAAACACTGAATGGTTCAAAATTTGGAAGGGTGTAAGCTAAGGATGTATCCTATCTTCATATCTTTTCACCCTATATGTGGAACAGATTATCCAGGAGGCTGGGCCCTATTAGGAGAAGTGTGGCATCAGAATTAGAGGTAGAATCATCAACAATTACACAACCTTCCTTGCTGAAACTGAGTAGGACCTGAAGCACTTGCTGTAGAACATCAAGGACTGCAGCCTTCAATATGGATTGAAGCTCAACATAAAGAAAACAAAGATTCCCACCACTGGGCTGATTGGCAGCATCATGATAGATGGTGAAGAAATCGAGATTGTTGAGTTTCCATTTGCTTGCTCTAGAACCAACACTCTTGGTACCAGTGGTCAGGAATTGCTTAGAGAAAATTGGCTGTCAGGGACCTCTCCAGAGTATTGAAGAACAATTGACATCAGTCTGGAGACTAAGGTGCTCCTGATACAGACCATGGCCTTTATAATCACTTGTTATGCATCAGAGAGCTGGACAATGACTAGGGATAATAGAAGGAGAGTTATGCCTTTGTCTGACATAGTTTGGACAAGTTGCAAGGCGGTATCTGTCCTTGGAGAGGGACATCATGCTTGTGAGGGTGGAGGGACAATCCCCAGTGGGATGGATTGATTCGGTCACTGGGGTAATGGGGATAGGTGTGTTGGAGACAGACTGGCAAGGGATAGAGTAGGCTTTAGGGTTGTTATGAGTTGCAGGCAACTAAATGGTACACAACAACAATAGCAATATTTTGTGAAGCACCTATGTATTTATGCTATTTATGCTCCCTTCCTGGCCTGGCAGCAGTTCTCCCCCCAAAGTATCTGAATGACCAAGGAGGAAGCCTGTTGTTTCCTTCTGGAAGTGGCTTCTCACCTCTGTCAAGGTGCCCAGGACCTCCCTTTTGCTTGAGTTAAGGGGTCCTGCATGGTCAATCTAGACAGCAGATTTCCCCCAAAATAACTGTGGGAGCAGAGTGTCCTGATGTGCCTGCACATTTTGTTATATCTTATTTTGTCTTCTCAAGTTGCTCTTTGAAATAATTTGTTCATCTCTTTTAGTTTGCATTTCTTCCCTTTGTTTTACCTTGTTTGCTAAAAATGAAGAGGACTTGAGACATTTTCTGCAGAAGATCATAGACTGCAGCCTTCAATATGGATTACATCTCAAAATAAAAACCAAAGATGCTCAGCATTGGACATTGAAATAAATGGAGAAAAGATTAAAGTTGTCATCAATTTCACCTTTTTTCATAAAACATTAACACCTATGGGGCCAGCAGGCAAGAAATCAGAAGACATGTTGCGTATGGAAAGTCTGCTCTTACGGACCTCTCTGAAGTACTAAATGTTATCTTTAAGACTTATTTGAGCATTTTATTCAGGCCAGGGTCTCCTCAGTTGCTTGTTATGCACCTGAAAGTTGGACAATGAATAAAGATGACAGAAGAAAAATATGCACCTTTGAATTGTGGTATTGGAGCAGATTACTGAATATCCCATGGACTGCCAAGACAACAAATAACTAAGTCTTGATGAAAGTGCAAGTGGGGAGCTTCTTAAAGATGAAGATGGTGAAGCTTCATCTCTCATATTTTGAGTATGTTGTTAGGCAGAGCCAGTCTTTGGAAAAGATATTGTGCTTGGAAATGTGATGGGTCAGCTAAAGAGAGGAAGAACCTTGGGAAGGTGAATTGACATAGTAAACTTGGGCTCAAGTCTATCAAAGATTGCAAAGGATAGTTCAGATCTGTTGTTCATAGGATCACCGAGTCATATTATAGTGGAATGCATCAACTAAAAAAACACCTTACCCTAATCTTATCCTATTAGCATAACACTCTCTCCAAAGGGAATTATAAAACAGCCATAATGATTAGAATCTGTGACACATATTGTGGCGATACAATTAAATCTTAAAAAAAAAATAAAGTTTTACTTATTTGGATATACAGGGGAAACCACAGATTGTTTACTTTTTATTTTAAGCAATACTGTATTTGGAAATCCTTATACATACATCTTTGAACATTACACCTGCTGCTTAAGTATAGACTTTCTCATTAGCTAATATTTCACATGTGCAATGTACAACTGGCCGTAACTATCCCTGTGGTGAGAAATAGAAATAATTCTTTCAGTTGTGGTTGAGATTGTGGCTCAATTTGACAGGGCCATGATTCTCAGTGGTTTCAGTTATGTAATGATATAATTTGGTAGTTATAAAATGTTGAAATTCTACATTTTGTGATCTGGTGAGCTCATTTTCCATTTTTGTATAATGCACATTCTTCATAATGACTTGGTCTTTGTAGCCTTAACCTGTCAGAAAAGAAAATGTGGCCTTATTAGGATTACCTGTGTAAATAAATTTATAAAAAATGCTCAGTTCTTATAATGGATGTGAAAAATAAAACTGCTCCTTTTGAACTTAACTTATTATAAGCATATTCCTCCATTCTGGCTTTGAGCCAGCTAAGTATTGATATCATTTGAACTACTGTTTTGTAATCTAAGCTACTGTGTGACACAAGACTAAAGTCTACACACAACTGTATACAGAATTACGGAATATTACCATAAGATAATTTATGGTGAATACAATACCAAATACTTTAAAAAAATGCAATTTCCCCATCTAAATATGCCTATTATTTCTAAATAAATATATTACTTCTATACATATTTTCAAAGTGTTCCACAGTGAAATACCAGATATTTCAACCAGTCATGTGTGAGATTGCCTACTCTCACCCTTTTTTGTAGATGAAAATTCATATTTCACTTTTATTTAATTTGTAATTTATATGAAGAGTAATGGAATCAAACAAATTTGTGTAAGTTTTCATCATTTTCATTTTTATAAGGGTTTTTATATGCTCTGTGTTCATTTTTCTTAGTATTTTTCCTTCTAGGGGTTATCAAATAAGTGTTTTATACGTATATTAGGTAATAATCTTCTCACATGAAAATATGCCTAGTTAATCATATGTATATGAATTCTGTCTATTTAATTGACTGTGGAAAAGCATTTTAACCTTGTGAATCAAAACAAATTATGGATAACATTGAGAATAATGAGAATCCCCAAACACTTAATCTTGCTCAGACTAAACCTGTACTTAGACCAAGAAGATATTGTGCAAGCAGAACAAGGGAACATTATATGGTTTAAAATTAAGAAGGCTACATGCCAAAATTGTGTCCTTTTTCTGTACTTAATCAGTCTGTACCCTGAACAAATTATTTTAGATGCTAGACTTTATGAAGAAGAATGTGGCATCAAGATTGGAGGAAGAGTCATTAATAACTTTCACTATACAGATGATACAACCTTGCTTGCTGAAAGTGAGGAGAACATCAAGTACTTATTGCAGAAGACCCAAGATTTCAGCCTTAGACATCAAGAAAACAAAAATTCTCACCAATGGTAGATGGGGATAAGATCGAAACTGTTAACAACTTCATGTTACTTGAATCCACAATCCTTAAAAACTCAATCTCACTCATGCTACACCTATTCCTAGACTTAGACCTAAACCTATACACTTGGTACTAGAAGCCTGGAGATCAAGAAACCTACTGTACTGGGAAAGTCTGCAGTCAGAAACCTCCGAAATTACTGATGAGCAATGATGTCAAACTGAAGACTAAGGTGTGCCTGATTCAGGCCATGGGCTTTTCAGTCACCTGCTATGCATCTGAAAGTTGGACAAAGAATAAAAAGTGCCTAGAAAGAATTTGTTTCTTTAAGTTGTGGTGTTGGAGAAGAGTCTTGAATATCCCATGGCCTGTCAAAAGAACAAAGAGATATATCTTAGAGAAGGTGTAGCCAGAGTGCTCCTTGGAGGTAAAGATGATAAAGTTTCATCTTACATACTTTGGGGATATTGCTAGGAGAGGCTGTTCCTTGGAGAGGGACATCATGCTTGGAAAGGTAGAAAGGGATGCTGAAAGAGAAGACCCTCAACCAGATGGATTGAGACAGTGACTGCAGCAATAGGCTCAAATATGCCAGAGATTGTGAGGACAATACAGGATAGGACAGGGTTCACATTCTTAGGGTCTGAGTCATACTCGACTTTAGGTCACCTAGCAACCACCTAACCATTTCATTTTGTGGACTTTAAATAGATATATAGAACAACTATAAAGCTTTTTCCTTAATGATTTCTCCTTTTGCTGTCAAGATTCTAAAAGTCTTCTGATCACATCAATATTTTGATTCTTTAACATTTAAATTTTAAACTATGTTTTAAAAATTCATCTGGAATTTAGATAGACAGTATGAAGGAGGAATTTTAACTCTTTGCTACATAAATTTATTGTCTATCCCAATATCGTATCTGGTGGTTTCATCTCTTCCTCAACTAATTTCAAGCCTACTTTTTTTTACCTTATGCTAAAATCTTGCCTGCATTGGAGTCTCTTACTGGCTTTTGTACTTTATAACAAGCTTTCTTTGAAATGTTTGCTATGTATTTATTTATTTACTATTTGTAGTATCTTTGTTTCTTAGGTGAGGGAGCTCTGTTGGAGTCATCTGTACATAGCTGTGCTGCTAACACAAAGAGGGCATCTGTCTGAAGTTACTAATTCACCAGTGGAATTTATAGCTTCAGAAAATTCTCGAAAGGGTCAGTTATGAGTGTTCTGGAACAATAATTTTTGTTACTTATTTTCATTCACATACTTTTTTGTTTTATGTCATTATTTACAGTTGATTAATACAATTAATTATGAAGTGTTATCAGCCTCCATTTCACATTGCCTTCTCATTCACCCAAACTCTTTGTTATTCTTTGCTCTCCTCTTTCTTCCTTTTCTCATCCCTATTAAATCTCTAAAATTTATCCTATATGTACGTAAACCTTTTCTTACCTTCAAACAGTAAGTAGTCAATCATTCATATTTTGTTATAAATCGTTAAATACAATACCCATAATGTCTAATCATCCATTCCACCATATTGTCCTTCCTTGCAAATTTTTCAATAAAATATTCCATTTGGGGGGTTTTATTTCTTAGAACTCCCATTTTAAAATACCAAAAAGTGAGTAGCTGAGCTGTAAAGAACAGAAATTTATTGTTTCACAGACCAGTGGCTGCAAAGCCAAATCAGGATGCTGATCATGTTGATTTCTTCTGAGGCTTCTGAGAAAATGCGTCATGCCTCTTTCTTAGCTTCTGATGGCTTCCAGTGGTTCTCGGCATTCATTAGCTGGCAGCTCAGTCTTCACATGCTGTTTTCTCCATGCCTAACTCTCTATTTGTCCACTTTTTGGAGAACCCAGTCAGATGCCATTAGTGCCAATTCTTCACCTGTACAACTTCGTGATAACCTAATAAAAACCTATTTCCAAACAAAATCAGGACTTCCAAATCTCTTTACTCCAAGTGACTTCATTCACTTATAACATAGAGTATGTTTTCAATATCTAAATATTTGTTATTTTAAAAATAACTTCATTATTTATATACATAAATCTATTAGATTATCATATTTAACGTGTATAAGGTCCTTAAAGAAATTAAACAGTCCTTTGTCTTATTTCCTCGTTCACTCCTGGAGTGCAAACATAGTATTGTTGTTGTTGTTGTTGTTGTTGGGTGCTATTAAACTGGAACAGACCTATGGCTGGCCCTCTAGCATGGAGGAAATTGCTCATCCTTCAATCTTGGAGCAGCTGGTGGATTTGAACTACATGCTTTTGGGATTGTAGTGCAACTTCTTACCACTAGGCCAGCAGAGATCCCTATTAACGTATTAGTAAAGGAAAAGCTGGTGATCCATGCAAGAGGGAGCTCTCCAGTGGTGGCCTTGGTGAGGAATTGTACTGTTAACCTGAAGTAACATGGATCAAAATCACTAGCTGCTCTCTAGTAGAAAAATGGACAATCAATTCCAGTGTGATTTACTGCCTAATAAAACCCTCTGGAGGATGAGCTATGGGTTAGTTCTGACTCGGTGGCACACAAGAACAACAAAAACATTGTTTTATAACATAATTTTTTAAAAAAACCCTATTCCATAGCTTCCTAAGGCTCATTCAACCACCATGATTATGTAGGTGTTCAATTGGCTCAAATAGCAAATGAATAGCTATTGTTCAAATAGCAAATTTATTTTTACAAGTACTTAAGGAAGTTATGGGCACTGAGTTTGTGTCAAGGTAATAGAATATTTGGAAATGGACAGCAGTGATAGTTACACAACATAATAATGTTTAATGTCACTGAATTACTTGAACATAAAATGGTTGAAATGACAAATGTTGTGAGATATCTATATCTATCCATCTATCTATTGATAGCTATCCATGACAAAAATACGTTTACTTCTTCAAACATAACTAAATATTTTAAGCAACTTGGCAGCCTGGCAAACTAGCATCTCAATGTGGGTCTTGTCTTGATAGCACATAAGGGAAGTTTCTGTGGCCATGTTTGTTGTGTGTTACTGTTTTCCCACCACCCCCCCCCAAAAAAAAGTGGGTGGCCCTTGGGCATTAGACTAAGGGTCGAGGCCTGCTTGATTGTGTAGCTTTAAAATCGATAATGAGGCAACAATGGGTCTGAGTTCTGGCCTGGGGCCTGGCGCCTTGGAGTCTCCCTCTACTGTAGGAGTTGGCTGGCTCTTGATGGCAGTCATGTAAGGGAAGTTTCTGTTGTTGTTTCTGTTGTGTGTTACTTTTCTTTCCTCCCACCCCCAAAAAAGTGGGTGGCCCCTGAGCCTTAGACTAAGGGTGGAGACCTGCTTGAGGGTGTGGCTTTAAAATCAATAATGAGGCCGTGGTCTGTGTGCTGGCCTTTGATAATTTTAGAATGAATATTCTTTAAAATACACAGGAATCGTTTGTCTATTTGCTGTACTGAACAACTTGGCGTTGCTGTGATGCTGAATACTGTTCCATAGTCATGTGTTTCATAGTCATGTCAAATACCATAATGGTTAGCCATTATGTACAATGTTTGGATGAGCTTCTAGACTGAGTCATGTTGGGAAGCAGGAGTGGCATCCACTTCCTAAATTAGATGCCTCTGGAAACTCGACAAACACTTATAGATGTACAGAAATTATGTTAATTATAGAACAGAGTTCAGGTCTTTTGTGCACAGCTTACTCAGTCATATTCAATTCAACAACACTTACTCATTGTTAAATGAGACTAGCGCTGTTATATCTGGAGGAATATTCTTCCACTTTGTATATAACTCTTTGTCAATGTATTATAGAAAGTAACCTGGGTTTGCTGTGATGCTGAAACTTGTGCCAAGGGGATATCAAATACCATGATGGTTTCCCATTGTGGACAGTGTTTGGTGGAGTTCCCATTTTTAAAACAGGGTTGGAAGCAGGAATGTTATCCAATTCCTAAACCACATGTCTCTGGGACCTATGAAGTTGGAGAAAAAATGATAGCTATGGAAAGGCATTAGATCTTTTGTTCATAGAGTCACTATGTGTCAACCTCCACTCAACGGCAATCAACAACAATAACAACAACAACATTACTTAAAAACCTTCCAAATACACCACCATCACTACCACTACCACACTTCTTTTTTATTTTGTTTCGAGTTTACACCTTCTTCAGGGTATCCATTTTAATGATATTGCCTGGGTGCTGCATTATGGCAAATCATAATAAAGAGAAAAGTCTCATTATGATATCTTTCTATTAACCACTGCTTCAATAGCAGTTAACAAAAATGCACATTTTTCCTTATTCAAAATAGTACATTCTGTTATGTTCTCTTTTTGTTGTTGTTGTTGTTGTTACTACTATATTTTAACATCTCACATCATAACTTGGTTATGTGCCAGAGAGTTGGAACCTATTCATAGCTGGCCCTCCAGTAGGTTTTCAGAGGCTGTAAATAGAACCATAGGAGACTATCTTTTTCCTGCAGATCAGTTGGTGCCTACAAACCATGTGACTTTGTGTTGGCAGTTCAGCTCCTTACCACTAGGCCACCAGAGCTCCCCAAAACTGATTTGTCACTAAATATAATTTAGAAATTAGTTCAACAGTGCTAATGTATGTTAATTTCACCTGTTTGTAATATTAAAGACAGGGGGAAATTGTTGCTAAAGGTAAATGACGAAACAGAAAATGATATATAATTTATAAGATTAATATATAATCTATATAAAATTATATATTATAAGATATAGATATATAGATATACCAGAAGATAAGCCTTTAAGTTGGAAGGCACTTAAATATGACTATGGAAGAGCTGCTTCCTAAAAGGAGTTTACCTTAATAACGTCGATGGAGTAAACGTTCAGCATTAAAGGATTTTCATTTACTGAAGTGGTAAGACTCAAAATGACATGAAATTGCAGCAAATATTCATTAATAATTGCTGCTGTTTTTAGGTGCCATCGAGTTGAGTACAACTCATAGCAGTCCTATGAACAACAGATCTGAATCCCATTCTTTCTTGTGTTCCTCACACTCTCTGACACATTTAAGTGTCACTGCTGCAGTCACTGTGTCAATCCACCTAGTTGAGAGTCTTCCTCTTTTTTGCTCTGCCTCCACCTTCCCAAGCATGGTGTCCCTCTCCGAAGAATAGCTTCTCCTAGCAACATGCATAAAGTATGTGAGATGAAGTTTTATCATCTTTGTCATTAATAATAATAATAATTAATAGTAAGCACCTGGAATGTGTGAAGTATGCCTGGGGCAATTGGAAGTTGTATCTTAGGCATTAGTGAGTGGAAATATATTGATATTGCTATTTTGAATCAAACAATCTTATAATCTATTATGTTGGTAATGACAAAGAGGAATGGTATCATCATATTAATCATAAAAAAATTAAGATTTACCTTGAAACACAATACTGCCAGTGATAGAATAATATCCATATATAAACACGGGTGGAGTTTTAGTATGACTATTATTCAAACTTCTGCACTGACCACTAACTGTAGAGAGGAAGAAACTGAAGCTTTCTACCATCATGATGGATGTTGAAGAGACTGAGATTGTTGACAGCTTCACTTTGCTTGGCTCTATAGTCAACACTCTTGGTATCAGCATCCAGGAAATTAAAAGATGAATTGTATTGGGAAAGTCGGCTGTCAGAGACTTCTACAAAGTACTGACGAGTAACAATGTCATTCTGGAGACTAAGGTGCGTCTGATCCAGGCCACTGTCTTTGCAATTACTTGCTATCTATCAGAGATCTGGACAATGATTAGGGATGATAGAAGGAGAAATAATTGATGCCTTTGAGCTGTGGTGCTGGAGAAGAGTACTGAATATACCATAGACTACTAGGAGAACATACAAGTTTGTCCTGGAGAAGGTGAGGCCAGGCTGCTCTTTGGAGGCAAGCATTCTGAAGCTTTGTCTAACATAATTTGGACATGTTGCAAGGACCAGTTCTTGGAGAAAGATGTCATGCTTGGGAGGATGAAGGGACAGGGCAGGAGAGGAAAACCTTCAATGAGATGGATTGATTCAGTCACTGGGGTAATGGGGATAGGAATGTCTGAGACAATAAGATTGGCAAGGGACAGAGCAGGGGTTAGGGCTGTTGTACGTAGGGTCGCTATGAGTCGCAGGTGACTCGATGGCACACAACAACAACAACAACAACCAGCTCCTCAGTCTAGACTTGATTAAACAGGTAATAAAAAAGGATTACTAATACCTGGTCATTAGAAATCAAAAGTTGGAGATGAACTGGTAGATAGAAGATATGGTTTAGTGGCTTAAACAAAAGTGGATATCTTATGATAGAATTTTGTACAATCACTGAATTTTTCACTGAAACCAACCTTTTAAAAAGAACATAAACAGTGATTATACACATGTATCTCATCTGATGAAAGAAAATAGAATGTATTTGTGAAAAGAGACAGCAGATAAGTTTAATAACAGTCAGAGGAAGGTTAACGTCTAATTGTAGAATAAGTAAACAATTACTCATTGGCTGAGGAATTGTATTGGTAATTCAAAGGTTGAACTCTACCAATGACTGGGTGGGAGAAACAATATGTAATCTTTTCCTGTGAGGTTGACAGCTTCTGAACATTCACTGGAGCATCAGCTATGAGTCAGTTCCAACTCAATGGCAATGAATTTTTATAGTAAGTTAAAATTTAATCTGAAATTTTAAAAAAATTTTCTAAAATCCACAGGAACCAAAATACCACCATTAGTGTATCCCATTTGGTTTAAAAAACCATTTCAAAAATAGCTTTGAAGCATTCAGCACTAATGTCCTAAAAATCTAGGTAAGTTATGGATTGACATCAAGGATATTCAGGAAGAAATTGAAAGATCGTCATTTTATAAAGACAAAGTGAAAAATAAAGACTAAAATAGATGTCAAAAGTTGGCTGGAAACATGATCTAGAATGTAGAGATACCAAAATAAAAGGAAGAAATGATGGAATAATAGTTATAAACTGAACATTTCAATGGGCAGCTACAGAAAACAAAGCATTAAAATGAAATATGCAAAGACCAGAGCTTAGAAAGCCAAAAGGGAAGAACACATTTGGCATTTCTCAAGCCAAAAGAACTGAAGAGAAAATTCAAGTTGCAATGCTGAAATATTCTAGGGACCAAGTAATGAAGGATGCAGGAAGCATTAAAAGCAGATTGAAGAAGTACAAAGTCACTGCACCAAAATGATCAAGAGCCAAAAATACTGAAAGCAGCAGCCCGGGGAGCACTGAAGACGTGGTAGAAATGAGGCTCCACGTATTGACAGAATACCAGTTGAGGTGTTCGAACAAGCAGATGCAGTCCAGGGTATGCTCACTCATTCCTCTGTGCCAAGACATTTAGATGACAGTCACCTAGCTAGGATCCATATCCAAGATCATTCCAAAAGATGTGATGTAATAGAAAATGGATATTATTGAAGAGCAATAATATCATATGCAAGTAAAACATTGCTGACAATGATTCAAAACATCTGGAGCAGCTATCATCAGACAGCTATCAGCAATTTAAGCTGGATCCTGAAGAGTCAGTGAAATAAAAGACATCATTGCTGATGTCAGATAGATCTTGACTGAACAAAAAGAACCAGACAAATGTTTGCTTGTGTTTTATTGACTTTACAAAGTAAAGTATGGATGAAATGGAGAACTGGAATTGGAATTCAAATACATTTAATTACACATATGCATAAACTCTGCAGAGTTGAAGGTTCACTCATTCTAACAGAAAGAGGAACTATCTGGCGATTTAACATCAAGGAATGTGTGTGTCAGGGTTGTATTCTTTCACTATAGCTATTAAATCTGTATACTGTACAAATAATCGAAGAAGCTGAACTATTTGAAGATCATAATATCAGAATTTGGAAAAAGGTTCATCATAAACCTGAAATATACAGATTGTACCTTAGTGCTGAAAGACTTGAAACATTTCCTGAAGAATATCAAAGACTATAGCTACTGAAAGCTATATGGATTACACTTCAACATCAAGGAAATAAAAGTCCTCATAATCAGGCAATAGGCAATAATCATGATAAATGGAGAAGATTGGCCTTTTGGAGAAAATTCATTTTTACATGGATTCATGTGGAAAAAGCAGTCAAGAAACCAAAAACTTTTTGCATTGTCAAGCCGGCTGTTAAGTGCTATAGAGTTAGAGTACCCCTTTTAAGTGTTAAAAAACAAGTATGTTCTGTTAAAGACTAAGATGAACCTGAATAAGGAAGATTAAAGAAAATCTAGTGATCTGGAGTTGTGATGTTGGTGAAGAATCTTGAATATACTATGGAAGGCTAAAAGAATAAGCAGTTCTATCTTGAAACAGGTTCAAATGAGTGCTTTTTATAGGAGAGGATGGTAAGACTTCCTCTTACATACTATGAGCATCTTACCAAAAAAAGTCAATCCTGGAAAAGGACATCATGCTTGGAAAAGTGAAGGGTTCACTGTTTTTCAATGCTGTATAATATTATATTGTGTGAACTGACAACAGTTTGTCTATCCATTCATTTGTTGGTCAGCACTTGGGTTGCATCAACATGGATGACCCTGGAAGACATTATGCTAAGTGAAATATCTCACTCACAAAAGGATAAATACTTCATAATATTGCTGTTATGAAAACAGGACGGACAAGGGGGATTAAGGGGCAAATAGGAAAAGAGTAAATAGTGAACACTGCATTGGAACGGATGAGGGGGAGAATAGTCTGAGAGTAATATATGACAACAATCTGGAACAAGAAGTACATTGGAAAGTGGACTGGGGGAGGGGCAAGGGAAGAGAAGGGAGGAAAATGGGTAAAAATGGATGATTATTAATAAAAAAAAGTGAAGCGTCAAGGAAAGAGAGGTATAACCTCAATGATATAGATTGATGCAGCGACTTCAATAACAGGCTAAAGCCTAACAGGAGTTGTGAAGATGGTGGAGATTCGGGTAGAATTTATTTCTGTTGTATGTAGTTTTTCAGTGAATCAGAGCTAACTTGTGGGCATCCATCAAAAACATCATGAGTTTATAAATCTGCCTGCAATGTATTTTATAGTACTGTAATCCAAGCAGGATTCCCTCCCTCTTTTGCTGTTCTTGTTATTATTGGTTACACGTTTAAAACTTCAGTTGTAACAATAATAGTCAGTGTGTCTATATACAAATTAATGTTCTTTGTTTCCCAATTTTCCAAGATTACAAACTGGACTAAATGGAATTTAGATTTGATATTCACTTGGATTTTCAATTATAGAGTTGAGTTTGTTAATATGCATCCAAGTTAATAAGCAAATTGCTGTAAATGTGACCTTTATAAAATTTAATTTAAATTTCTGTTTGAAAACATTCAGTTAGTTAATAGGAAGCAGATTTATACTGCACTTTTCTCAGTAGAAAGCAAGATTGTTTAGTTGCTGTTGTTAATATTGGCAATGCATGAAACAGTAATTTAAAATTAAACACACTCTTCTGAGACTTATTTGCCCTGACAAAGATTACTTCTGAATTTAATTACTTTGTATCAAGCAATTATCACAGGCATTAATTCTACAACATCAATATTAATTATCTTTTCTTTTAAAGGGTTAGCTAGAACCCTGAATGTCAGTCATTGATAATGGCATATCTGTGGTTTTTTCCCAAGAATGGTCAGAGGGAGAACAACATGAATATAAATTAGCAAACAATTACTTATTAACTTAAATTATTCCTTATTTTGTTTACATTTAGCTTTCTGCTATTTTTCAAATTATGGGATTTTAAGATTTCACTCTATTAGAGTCATTAAGTTATCACTTAAAAGGATGATTGCTGGCTTTTCCCCCCAAACACAATAAATCAGAACCCCTAGGTATAAGTTTGTCCATCTACATTTTGCCAGATCCCAAGGAATTTAAAGACTTCATAAGGTCTGAGAACCAGTACCTTAAGGGTAAGAGTTTTGACAATACCCTCTTTGCATCCTTCTTGAAAAAAAATTCATACACACGTGGTGATGGCCCAAAAGCTGTTTATGTAGTAAAAATACAGCCCTATATAACCGATATAAAAATTCTTCATGGAACAAATGGAGTCAGAGTTTGCCTTAGAGGCAAGGAAAGTGAGACTTCATCTTACATACTCAATGACTGAGGTAATGGCAGTAGGTGTGTCATAGACAATGAGGTTGGTTCGTAATAGAGCAGGGTTCAGAGTTGTTGTACATAGGGTAGCTATGAGTCACAAGCAACTCTATAGCAGATAACAACAACAAAAATCTTTGTTTTATCTTAAATTTTCAAGTAAAATGAAATACAAGCATGAGATCATCTACACAAGTTTTCTTGTATATCTTGGACAAGTTTTTCATCTCTATTTGGACAAGAGTATATCTTGGGCAAGTTTTCCATCTCTATTTCTGTACAGTAGTAAAATACCAAAGGATAGCTCAATGAGATTGCAAAATCTGGAGCCCCAATGTAATAAAAAGATAATCAGTATACTCTGATTTCTCAAGTAATAATTTTAGAAAAAATTATCAAGAAAGATGGGGGGAATGAAATATCTCAGTTACAAAAGAACAAAGACTGCATAACACTACTATTATTTTTTTTGTTCTATAATTATATTTTATTAATTTTCATAAACATTTACAGAGATTTTGGGCTTCCATTCATTCATTGTTGCACTATTCTCTCTACCCTCCTCCCAGTTGGTTCTTGTCCAAATGCCACAGTGCTTGTCAAAGCCAGTTCTGATTAATCTTCTTTGTCAGTGTGTCCTTTGCCATTCCCTATCACTCCGCCCTGAGAGAGACTTCACCCTGAGTCATAAGGAAAAGGGCACGGCGTATTCTCTTAGCTACTTCCTGCTGAAAAGGGATGCTGTGGGTTTCAGGGTGAAGATCTTCTCTCACTACTCTAAAGGGCCCCTTTGGCAGTAGGAAACACATAGACTATTATGGAGATTGAGTTTGGAATTCAGATGCACTCTTATTGATTGTGCTTGGCCGTACATGTTCATATCCTTGAAGATGTATCATGGGGGTGTTGCAACCTAGAAGACACAAATTTGACTAACAAGTTATAAGTACATGAGTCAAAAATTATGGAAAAGTAAAAGAAAGGATTCTTTCATTGTTTTACAAACCCTCCCCCAGGTCCCCTCCACCATGTAGCCCTCGCTCTAGACTCCTGTGATGACAGAAATACCTAGTTATATATCTCTTTTAAACAGTTTTCTCCCTCCTCTGTTTCAGTGCAGTATACATTATTGAACCCATCTTACTCAGTCTCTCCCCAATCCCAAGGACAGTCCCATTCTACAACAGTGGCATCATGTAATATTTGTCCTTTTGTGACTGGGATATTTCACTCAGCATAATGTTCTCCAGAGTCAACCATTTTGAATAATATTGCATGAGTTCCTTGTTTTTTAATGCAGCATAGTATTCCATTGTGCGAATACACCACAGCTTCTCTAGCCATTCGTTTGTTGATGGGCACTTAGGTTGTTTCCAACTCCTTGCTATTGTGAACAAAGCTGCAATAAACATGGGTGTGCATATATCTGCTTGGATGTCAGCTATGGTCTTTTCAGGGTATATTCCCAGTAGTGAAATTGCTGGGTCAAATGGTATCTCTATTTGCAACTTTTTGAGAAAGCGCCATACTGCTTTCCACAGGGGTTGCACCATTTTACACTCCCACCAACAGTGAATCAGGGTTCCAGTTTCTCCACAACCTCGCCAGCATTTGTTGCTTGCTGTTCTGTTAAATTTTGCTATTTTGACTGGGGTGAAATGATATCTCATAGTTGTTTTAATTTGCATCTCTCTTAGGGCTAGGGATTTTGAGCATTTCTTCATGTGTTTGTTAGCCATCTGAATGTCGTCTTCGGTGAAGTGCCTGTTCATATCCTGTGCCCATTTTTCTATTGGATTATTTACCTTTATCTTGTTGTGGTGCTCAAGTATTTCATAAATTCTGGATATAAGTCCCTTATCTGATATGTTATTACCGAATACTTTTTCCCAGTCAGTGGCTTCCCTTTTGACCCTACTGGAGAAGTTCTTAGATGTGCATAGGGATTTGAGTCTTAGAAGATCCCATTCATCTATGTTATCTTCTCCTGGTTGTAGGTTTTCCAGGATACTGGGAAGACTGTTTATGTTGTGGATTAGGACTTCTAGTGTTGTTCCTAGCTTTTCTGTAATGAATTTTATAGTCCTTGGTTTTAGTCCTAGGTCCATGATCCACCTTGAGTTGGTGGATAACACTACTATTATAAAATAGGACTGGCATGGGGAATGTTGAGGGGAGAAGAGGAACAGAGTGGATAGATAATGAACACTGGATTGGAATAGATGAGAGGAAGGACTGTCTGAAAGGAATATACGATTAGGCATTGTATTTATGACAACAATCTGGAACAAGAGGTGCCCTGCAAAGTTAATTCAGTGAAGGGAAAGGAGAAGAGAGGACAATGAATTAAAACTCTAACCTTTCTGTAAACTTTCATTAAAATAACAATAAAAAAGATACACTTAAAAAGTGAGTTTTCATTGACATGTATTAAGAAATTCAATAAGATAGAAGTTAATTCCCTCTCTGGTTCTTGGTCTCCTTTCCTGCTGACAGCATGCTTTAAGGTTTGGGTTCACCCCTGTTTTCCAGAGTCCTTTACTCTTTAAACTCTTTTTTCTTTTTCACTTTACCTATCACTAGCTATGCCTCTGTCTTATGACTTTAATAAACCTTTCTCACTTGTTCTTCTAAAAAATTAAATCCTTCAATATTATAGTTAACAAATTGTTGTTGTTGATTGCCTTCAAGTTGAGCATAACTCATAATGACCCTATGAACAAAAGGCCTGAAGCCTTTCTAGAACAATCTGTATTTATCAAAGTTCATAAAGTTTCCAGAGGAATGTTGTTTAGGAAGTGGATGCCACTCCTGCTTCCAAGTTAATAAGGATGTTTGTCAATATTTCATAGCCTAATCTGTAGACATTTTAAAAAGTATAGTAGAATCTCACTGATAGAGTAGAAGGCCTCTATGGTGACCAAACATGCAAAGTCTCAAAGTCTTGTCCCATACATGGTGGTTTTGCAAATTTTTTTTATTTTGCAATTTTTTTTAGAATTAATTTTCTATGATTCTGATGGACATAATGTACACTTTGATGTTCATGCATAGGAGTTAGTTGCTTATTTTTTTTAAAAAATATTATTTATATGTTGTTGTTAACTTTCATCGAGTCATAGGCAACTCATAGTGACCCTATGAACCAAAGTCCTGGACACCACCTGTGTAACTTTTGTCCTTTCTCCAGGTTCATAGAGTTTCTGGAGGCAAGCTATTATGGAAGTGGATGCCACTCCTGTTTCCCAGCTTGTTTTAATTGGGGAGCTCCACCAAACACTGTCCACCATGGGTAATCATTCTCGCATTTGACTCATCAGTGTCACTGTGTTCGTTTCCCCAGCAACCACGAGTTACCTCTGTACAGCAAGTGGACAGGCCAGGGTTACACGACCTAGAAGGATGTTTCACGAAAAACAATTAAAGGCAGACCTGAGGGCCATGGAGTCGAGTCACCTAGCTTTGGCTTCGGCACACGACTTTCTATCCGCTAGGCCAACTACTCTCGCTCTGTGCTGTTGTTAAGTGTTATTTATATATTTTCTTTAATTATTATTGCTGTTTATTTTTGTAACCCTGAAGCCATAGCAGAGGGGGGAACTGAAGAAGGGATGTTTTAAAAAGGAAGGGAAAAAACTCAAACACATTCTTCTTAGATTTGCAACACATCAAAAAACTGAGGGAAGCCCTGCCTCATTCAATCTCCACATCTCACAAGAGCATTTCAAGTTGTTTGTGTTTTTTTTTAAATTTAGGTTGTTTATTTTTCATTTCAATGAACATCTACAGAGATTTTGGGATTCCATTCATTCATTGTTGCACCCTTCTCCC
>NW_006400086.1:2147716-2166154 GCF_000299155.1 Elephantulus edwardii
TGTGAGTGGAGTGGTGGGAATGAGTGTGTTTGAGACGGCGAGGTTGGCACAGGATAGAACGGCATTTAGGGCTCTTGTACATAGGGTTGCTATGAGTCACAGTGACTCGATGGCACATAACAACAATATATAACATATAAGGCTATATGAGTAGTTTTATGTATCTCTATTAAAGTACATATTCCTTTAGAGTTCTTAACAAAACATAAACTCTCTACCTAATTATGAAAATTATGTTGATATAGTTATTCCACTGAGGTGATGTCAACTTACACTGTAGCATTTTCTCATCCATATTATTTCTGTCATTACTGAGTAATAGTAACAAAAATATTTTCCATTTACAATAAACTGATTTAATTATTTGAGAGTCAGGACACATACATTTTACTTTTATACTAGTCAGATAATTAGCTATGCAACCTCATTTCATATTTTCTTTTCTTTCTAGTCTCAATATTGGTTTCATGTTTGGATTTATGACTTGTGACATAGTTGCCTTGTTTGAAATTCTGATTTTTTTTCTCATTTGTTCTTGAAAAAAGTTACACTGATTGCTTAAAAAGTTTTCTTCAAAGTATTATTGAAAAGGGAATAATATTTATTAGGAAAAATATTCTTTCTTAACTCTCTGAAATGATAACCTGGAGTCTGAAATAGCCAAATAAAAGTAAGTACCGAAATCTTACAAAATTGTATATTATGAATAATGCCTAAACAGAGCTCTGGTAATGTGGTGGTAATGCAATGTGCTGAAAAACCAAAGGCATGCCCTTGGAATCCATAAAGTGCTCTACTGGAAAGAGATGGGCAATCTCCTCCCATATGATTACCTGCCTCTGAAAACTTAATGGGGGTCAACTTTTAGTTGGTTCCGACTAGATGGCACACGACAACACCACCTAAACACATCTAAAGTGGTCTCATTTCTCTCGTCTTGTAAACTTACTTTGAACCTTGCTGTGCATTATCAAATCAGAATCAACCCACTGACCCCCATCGTTCAGCAGGTTTTCTGAGGCAGTTAATTGCATGAGAGGAGATTGCTCATTCTTCTCCTACAGAGAAGCTGTGAATCTGAACTGTATACATTTGCGTTGGCAGCAAAATTCCTTTTGAGAGCTCCTAAATCTTTCCCACCACATTTTATTTTTAATATTAATTTGCATACAAAATTTGCATTAAATATTGTTTTTAGAATTACTCAAGTAAGAAATAACAGTATTAATATAAACATGACTCAAGGCTGAAACATTCTTTATATTTTTTATAACCAATAACAAAATTTCCTTTTGTTATGAGTAGAACATGTGATTAAGGACATAATTTAGGTCATGGATTTAGATTTACCAATTATGACTCAAGGAAATTATTAGGATGTTGAAGTGGATTTTTCTTCTAAAATTTCCCTTTTTCTCTTGTATATAATTAATCAGATATTATATTTCATTTAAGATCTGTTTGTTTTACTCAATATTGTTTTACATACAGAATTCATCTACCTTGTGTTTCATTTATATACATTGTATCTCACACATTTCTTCATTCATATTTTGTTTCATAGGATCATTCCCGTACATTTTCTAAAATCAATCACCATTGATCTATGTGCACTGTTATCCCATCTTTTCAGGTCCCCACATGATTTTTCCTAATTAATTCATCCCTTCTCTACCACCAAATTCTGTGATCCCATGATTTCCCTTCTTCCCCATTCTAAGTCCCCCATCCCCTTCCAATTCCCCTTTGAACTTTTCAAATAATTATATATACATTTTTTATTATGATTTTTACAACGTTTACAGAAAGGCTAGATTTACATTTATTCATTGATTGTTGTACATTTTCCTTCCTCCTCCTCTTTTCCCCCTTCCCCAGTCTATTTTATAATACACCTCTTGTTCCAGTTTATTGTCATGCATATAAGGCCTAATTCCTTTAAGATAGTTCTTCCCTTCATATGTTCCAATGCAGTGTTCATCATTCCTCCAACACCCATGTCAGTCCTATTTTATAGCAGTGGTGTCATGCAGTATTTGTCCTTTTGTGGCTGAGATAGTTCTTTCAGTATAATGTCCTCCAGGGTCACTGCTGTTGTGCAATGTTTTACATGTTCCTTATTTTTCAATGCTACACAATATTCCACTGTGTGAAGGTACTAATTTTTCTGTCCACTCATTTGGTTTATTGGCACTTGGGTTGCATCTATCTCTTTGCAATTGTGATTGCAGCACATCTTTGCTATTGTAAAAAAATGCAGCAATAAACATGAGCATGTTTACATCTGTTTGACTCATGGCTCTGGTTTCTTTAGGATATATTTCTAGTAGTGGAATTGCTTTGTCCCCCTCTGAACTTTTGTACACATCTTACTAGATATCATCCTGGTTTTACAATAATGGTTTTATGCACTTTTTGTTCTTATGAGACTGAGTTAATTCACCCAGCATAATGCTCTTTAGCTTCTCACATGTTGTATAGTATTATTGGAAGTCATTGCTCCTAAGTGCTGCATAGTATTCCATATGAGAATGCACCGCAGTTTTTAATCTATTCATTATGTGATGGACATTTGAGCTATTTCAATTTTCTTGCTATTGTGACTAACATTGCTATGACAATTCGATGTACACATCTCTGTGTTTCAGTTCTACTTTCCTTAGGGTATATTCCTAGCAGTGGAATAGCTGGGTCATATGGAATTTCTATGTTCATCTTTTTGAGGAAATGCCAAACTGCCTTCCACAATGGTTTTACCATTTTACATTTCCATCAGTTGTGTATGAGAGTTCCAATCTCTCTGCAGGCTCTCAATCATGTATTGCTTACTATCTTATTAAAGTTTGTCATTGCTACTGGGTTGAGATCGTATATAATTTTGGATTGGGGTTTGTGTTGTTGGTTTTGTTGTTGTTGTTGTTTGCCTCTCTTCTTGTCAGTTATTTTGAGCATTTCTTCATGTGTCTGTTGGATGTTATAGCTGTTGATTCAGAACTGATCCACAGTTGACACTCCATTGGGCTCCTGAGGCTGTAAATCACATGGGGCCAGGTTGTCCCTCTCTCTTCTTTGGAACTGCTAGTGGATTAGAACGCTAGAGAGGCTCAGCCTTCAGTTTAGCAAAACAACTCCCAATAGAGTTCCCTTCCATTTGTTGAGAAGACTAGCTTTTCTCCATTGAACTGCCTTTATCTTTCTGCTAAAAATCTATGATTCAGCTACTCTTTTTCTCTTCAGTGGTGCATTTAAACCATGTGCATTCACTGTGATTACTGAGAGGCAAGGTTTCATTGCTATAATTTTGTTGAATCCTTTTTGGTGGTGTTGCTACTTACTTTAGTCCATCCTGTTTTCTGTGGCACTGTATAAAAGGTATATATTATTAGGTATCATTGGCATGACAAGGGTCTAGAATAAGGGCTACATATTAAAGTGGTAGAGGGGGGAGGTCCTGTATATAAATTAAATAACTTTTTTTCCAAAGAAAAAAGCGAACTGGGGGGGCGGGGGCACAGAGGAAAATGTGCAACAGTGAATGAATGGAAATCCAAGTTCTTCATAAACTTTCATGAAAATTTCAACTAAAAAAAAAATCTATGAATCATAATGGCAGCACGAGGAGATCCACAAACAAGTCTTCCTATTAAAATAATCATATTGTTGTTGCTGGTTACTTAATATGTTTATTTATTAAAAATTTCACTTATTGCCAGATGTCAATTTCAATTCTGAACTGCTTCATTAAAAGTAGGCTGTAATCTCTATGGGAACAGTTCATCATGTCTTTCTCCTCCAGCACTTGCTGGGTGGATTGGAACTATGCTATCTTTTAGTTAGCATTTATGTCCTGAACTGTTGCCCCACCAGAGCTCATAAAACAGCCATAAATGGTTAAAACTTGTCTTTAAAAAAAACTAATGATTTAAAGTCTGTCAAAATTGTCTAAGAGCATACAGCAAGTGCAAAATAGTTTCTCAAAGAAAATTTACTATTGGTAAGAATTGAGAGAGTTTATAACCAGTTCCCCCCCCACACACCTTGCTATGATTAATGTAATGGATGAATTAGTCCATTCATTCTACTTGAATAAATGTAGACAGGAATACAAGGAGTTGCATTTTCTCCCTGAAAAAAAAAAGACAATGTTTCTTGTAACATCAGCTCCATTTTTGAGAAGCACAATTTCTAGGCAAGTGCTTCTAAATTGTCTGAGGCTCCCTTTGTTTACCTATCCCTAACTCAAAGGGCTGTAACTCTGTGAGGCCAGACACCAAAACCAGACAAAATATCATATAAAAGACCAGTATGTTTTATGAGTATAGACGTAAAATCCCCATCAAAAGACTACCAAGCAACATATCTAAGACATAAACAACAACAACCACCAGACACTGTGATCAAGCAAAATTTACCTGAAAAATATAAGAGGGCTTTATCATGTAAAAATTAAGGGTATCAATACACAATAAAGAAAAAAGGGACAAAATCCACCTGATCATCTTAATTGAAGCATTACAGAAAAGATACCTGAGAAAAATCCAACATGCCCTTGAGACAAAAAAGGAAAAACTGGGAACTGAAAGGAATATGTATATTGAGTATCCTGAGGAATCCATATAATCTTATTGGAATGATTTTATGTTTATGTAACATGAATTTGAATATTATATTTCCATTCTAACACTGCATGGTTCAAAATTGGGAAGGGTGTACGCCAGGGATGCATCCTGTCTCCATACCTTTTCAACATGTATGCAGAGCAGATTATCCGAGAGGCTGGGCTCTATGAGGAGAATTGTGGCATCAGGATTGGTGGAAGATCTATTAACAATCTGCGTTATGCAGATGACACAACCCTGCTTGCTGAAACTGAGGAGGACCTCATGCACTTGCTGTGAAGGGTCAAGGACTGCAGCCTTCAGTATGGACTAAGGCTCAATGTCAAGAAGACAAAGATTCTCACCACTGGACCAATTAGCAGCGTCAGGATGGATGACGAAGAGATTGAGATTGTTCACAGCTTCAGTTTGCTCGGCTCCACAGTCAACACTCTTGGCACCAGAAGTCAGGAAATCAAAAAGCGTATCGCGATGGGAAAGTCTGCTGTTAGGGACCTCTCAAACATACTCAGGAGCAACAGTGTCTCTCTGGAGACTAAGGTGCGCCTGATACAGGCCATGGTCTTTGCAATCGCTTGTTATGCATCAGAGAGTTGGACAATGACTAGGGAGGACAGAAGGAGAGTGGATGCTTTTGAGCTGTGGTGCTCGAGAAGGGTACTGAATGTACCATGGACTGCCAGGAAAACAAACAGATTCATCTTGGAGAGGATTAAACCAAGCTACTCCTTGGAGGCAAGGATTCTGGGGCTTCGTCTGACATACTTTGGACATGTTGCCAGGAGGGACGGGTCCTTGGAGAGGGACATCATGCTTGGGAGGGTGGAGGGACAGCGCAAGAGGGGAAGACCCTCTATGAGGTGGATTGATTCGGTGACTGGGGTAAGCGGGATGGGTGTGTCAGAGGCGGTGCTGTTGGCGCAGGATAGAGCAGGGTTTAGGGCTGTTGTGCATAGGGTCGCTATGAGTCGGAAACGACTCGACGGCACATAACAACAAAAACAACAATGACTGAAGCAGTTATTTGCACTGATGAAATAAAAATTAACTGATTTCTGTTTGCTGCTCCAAAAGCAAGGAGCCCCCATACATCAAACAGGGGGGAAAAGATTACTCTGCTAAAAAAAAAAATAAAAAAAAAGATTACTCTGCTGAAGGAGTATCAGAGCACAGACTAAGATCTGTTTAGCTTTCCCACATTCCCACTAGCTGCCTTTCCACATCCACAGACTGAGTCTGAAAACCATCGATATAAAATGTTACTTACTAAACTTCCACATTGTATATCTCTCCCTGTGTGTGAGGTTTGTAAAAAATAACTTCTGCCACAGAATCCAAAAGGCATACATTTTGGAGACAAAGCACAGGGATCTGTGTTTCTTGCAAGTGCTAGGTATACGTATAAACAGGTACGTTCATAAAACAATTGAGGATGCCATGAAGTCCAACAAATTTTTAATGACACAAAAGGGATATCACAATTTTACCCTAATTTCTTTTGAAACCTGTATTCTTTCACTCAGCATATGATGCAGCTCCACCATTCATTCTTTGAGTTCACTATGAGTTTCTTTTGTGCCAGTTTCTTCTTGTACATCCAATTTGTTTTTCCTGGAACATCTTCTTTTCTCCTCTACCTGTTAAAACATTTTTTGTGTTTCTGAATAATCAGAAGAAGGGTCAGCTCTACTGTGAAACCTTTCCCGATTCTTTCTTTTTTAGAACTTAACACATTATATGTTTCTGCCTGTATCATTAACTTGATGGCAAGCACTGTGCCTGATTATAATTGTATCCTCTTTAACACATAGCACAATACTCACTACATAATAGCCACACAGTAAATATTTGGTAAATAATTAATGAGTGAACTCATGAATAAGTAAATGTATGTATTCATGAATAAATGAACAGCCAAGAATAGAAAACATCATAGTTAAAGGAGTGAATAGAAATATTTGCAGAAAGGAAGACATAGGGCTTGAAGGTACTTAGCTCCAATTTACTCTTAAAACACTGTCATATAAGCAGTGGCATATGGAGTGAAGGACTAGGCAAAGGCATTTGACTGAGTGGATCACATCAAATTAAGGATGACACTGTGGAGGAAATTTGAGAACATTTAATTGTACTTAAGTAGAATCTGTAAGTAGACCAAACAGAACAAAGCTATACTGCCTAATTTAAGATCAGGAAAGGTGTAAGCCATGGTTGCATCCTTTCATCATAATTATTCAATCTGTGTACGGAGGAAAAAATCTGAGAAGTTACATTCCTTGAGGAAGAATGAAGTTATCAACACAGACAGAAGATTCATTAACAAGCTCAGATGATATCGCCTTGCTTACTGCAAGTGAAGAGTACTTGATGGACTTACTGATGAACATCAAAGATTATAGCCTTCAGTATGGATTATATCTTAACATAAAAAACCAAAATTTTTACACCTAAAATAACATTAAGTAACTGAAGAGCAACGATATCAGTCTGTAGACTAAGGTGCACCTGATCCAGGTCATAGTATTTACAATTACTTGCTATGCATCAGAAAGCTGGACAATGACTAGGGAGGATAGAAAGATAATTGATGTCTTTGAGCTGTGGTGCTGGAGATGAGTACTGAATAAACCATGGACTGCTAAGAAAACAAACCGGTTTGTCCTGAAGAGGGTGAAACCAGCCTGCTTCATGGAGGCAAGGACTCTGAAGCTTCATCTGACATAGTTTGGACATTTTGAAGGAGGCACAGTCCTTGAAGAGGGACATCATGCTTGTGAGGGTGGAGGGACAGCACAAGAGAGGAAGACCCTCAATGAGATGGATTGATTCAGTGAGTGGGGTAATGGGGATAGGCGTGTCAGAGACAATAAAGTTGGCACACAATAGAACAGGGTTCAAGGCTATTGTACATAGGGTCACTATGAGTTGCAAGCAACTAGACAGCACATAACAACAACAACAACAACAACAACAAAAACAATGTGAATATATGGATGTGAGTTAACATTAATTTATATGTTGAGTGCAGTTGAAATATTAAACTTTAGGAATGATTCTATAAGTAATGCAGATGATTAATATGTTAAACTGATAACTGAAATACTGGTGGTTTGAGTTTACTTAGAGACACCTTGGAAGAAAAAAAGCCTGAAGAACAACTTAAAAAAAAATATCAGCCACTTAAAACTGGGTGGAGAAACTTCTGCTCAATATAAACTGGAATTGTCGTGACAGCAACTGGTAATTCAAGGATCCGTATTCCTGTATAGCCACACAGTTAAGTCCACCAGCTGTTCCATAGGAAAAAGATCAACAATCTCTTCCTGAGCAATAAACTGCCTTGAAAATTCACTGCAGGGTCAGCAATGGATCGGTTCCAACTCATCTATATACAACAATATTTTTGTGTTGAATAGTTAAGAGCTCAAAGGACATTCCCCAATTTATACAAATATATTTCTATAAATGTGTAGCAAAGAGTTCTTTTATTAGCATAAGACATCATTCTAAATTAATTAAAACTTGATGATGGCCTGAGAAAGTTATACAGGAATCTCCAACCTTGAGTGTAAGACTGTGGCAAGTTTGGCCAATTAATAATGTCAAAGAAATTGCTTAGATACAGGCACTATTTAAACTGATACTTATCCTTCACTACAAGACTCCACGTTTAATCTCTTGAGTCTGCTTTCTGCCATATTTTTTGTATTTTTTTCTTCAATTTTGGAATTTTTTTTATATTATGAGACTGATTCTTTAAACATCTGTTTTTTTGCTAGCTGGTGTCAAGTCAGTCACCCATGGATGATAGAATGAAATGCTGATTTATCCTGCATCATCTTCCTAGTCATTATGGATCTAACCAGCTGCAATCTGATCTTTCTTTTATTGTCCAGAACAAGATTATATATAAAGTATTGCAGGTATCCCATGATAGTATTTATTTGTATCTCTCCACTCTTGGCACCAGTAGTCAAAAAATCAGGAGACATATTGCATTCGGCAAATCTTTTGTTAGGAACCTTTGCAAAATGCTAAAGAGCCATAATGTCAGTTTGAAGACTAAGGTGCACCTGATTCAGGGTATAGTCTTCTCAATCACATGCTACGCGTCAGATAGCTGGACAATGAATGAATAGGATGATAGAAGAAGAATTGATACCTGTGAGTTGTGGTGCTAGAGAAGAGAACTGAATATCTCACAGAATGGCAAAAAACAAATAGTATGTCTTGGAAAAAATGTAACCAGAGTGTTTCTTGGAGGCAAAGACGATGTTTTTCCTACATTGGATATGGCTATCCCTTGGAAAGGGACATCGTGATTGGAAATATGGAGGGTCAGAAAAGGAAAGGAAGACTTCCAATGAGGTGGATTGACACAGTGACTTTGGGTTTGGGTTCTAGTGTGTCAATGACAGGAATTAGGTAATCTATTCATGAGTATTCCACTTGATGGCACCTAAGAACACCACAATAGGTAATGGTCTTGAGGATATTTTTATGTAATCTTTTTAGAGTTAGGGTGTTTTTGTTTGTTTTATTTTGATGAAAAACTTGAGGGAGTAAAAGATATGAACAATTTTATTCATAGTGACATTTTTTAAAACAATCTCTGCATTGAAAGTGATGCATTCACTCTTATGAATGTTTTGAATAAATTATAGTACATATACATGATGTTGTTCTTAGCTGACCCTCCAGTGTGTTTTCAGAGCCAGTAAATTGCACAGGAAAAGACTGCCCACCCTTCTTCCACAGAATCTGATGGCTTTGAACCACTTGCTTTTGGGATTGGAGTGAAACTTCTTACCACTATGCCACCAGAACTACCTGGGGTTATAAAAATAACAAAATATCAATAAGTTAATATAGAGTTATTTCTAGCATGCATAATTATGTGAAAAAAGCAAGGTATAAAATACTACACAATGTATTTTATTTACTTCTGTAGGTCCAGTACCTGTTCAATTGGTTTTTCCTGCCTTAGATGTTTCATCTATCATAATACTGCCTATTGATTCAGTGGTAATGATTTTTTCATGTTAAGATGCAATCCATATTGATCTTGTACAGCAAGCTCTTCAAGTTCTCCTCACTTTCAATGAGCAAGATTATATAGTCTGTGTAATACAGGTTGTTGATGAGAATTCCACCAATCCTTATGCCAAACCCTCTTCATACAATACAGCTTCTTCAATGATTATTTCAGCATAGAGGATGACTAGAAATGGAGTAAGGATACAGCTCAAATGTGTACCTTTCTTGATTTTAAACCATGTAATGTCATCTCAATATCAAAATCCAAAAAATCCTCAGCACTGGGAAATGCCCCAAAATTTCTTTTTACTTGTATCTGCAATCAACAACCTTGATACCAACATTCAAAAAAATTTAAAATAATTTCTATTGTATTGTATTGTATTGTATTGTGAGAATCTGCTGTCAGGGATTTTTCCAGAATACTAAAGAGTGAGGTTCACCTGATCAAAGTCATGGTCTTCTCAATTGTTTTTTATGTATATGAAAGTTGGATAATGACTAGGATGACAGAATTGATGCCTTTGAGCTGGGATGTTGGAAAAGAGTATTGCATATCTCATGAATTGCCAAGAGAACAAACATGTCTGTCATTGGAGAAAGTAGGACCAGAGTGTTGTTTGGAGGCAAAGTTGGTGAATTTTAATCTCACCTATTTTGGATATGCTGTTATGAGAGGTCTGACCTTGGAGAGGAACATCATGCTTAGAAAGGTGGATAGTCAGCCTAAGAGTGGAAGACTTTTAATAAGAAGGATTGACACCGTGGCTTCTACAGTGGACTTAAGTCTACCAGAGGTGGTGAGGATAATACAGGATAGGGTATATGCATTCATAGGGTCACTATTAGTCATATTTGTCTTGCTGGCACATGGCAACAATAGATACTTCTGAAATATTGTTGAATGAGTGATAACGAAAAGGTAATCATAAAAATATAATAAGAATATAAACAATAAATATAATTTTTCACCCATCTGAAATGATAGGCTTAACACAATACTTGAAAGATTGACGATACTGTATCTCTTGATCTATCCCTGTGTAGTTTTATACAAAAATTAAACTTACAAGTATTAGGAGTTAGTAATTCTCTCTTTTGCAATGAGAAAGAAATCAGCTATGTTTAAATAACTAGAAGCTAGTTACCTCAAGATGCCTTTATTTTATGTCCTTTCCACCCCTCCAATTATCACTTCTAAATGTGGATCATCAGAGAAATGTGGAAAACTGTTGGCCATATGATATTTTTATTATATCCTCAATTTGATGAGCTGACTTTGTTTCAAAACATGTTTTTGCTTCTTTGCTATTTACTGTTTAGATCATAAAATAATGCATCCTTTTGATAAATTATTCAGAAAAACCATAGACCATTTAGGGAGCTCTGGTGGCTTAATGGTAAGGAGTTGAGCGGCCAACCCAAAAGCCACAGTTTGAATCCCCCATCTGCTTCATCGGAGAAAGACAGGCGATCTCCTCCCTTGAGACTTACAGCTTCTGAAAACCTGCTGGAAAAGCACTCCTTAAAAATAGAAAAAATGTAGGAGGCATCTCTCTCCCTGATTTCAAATCCTACTACACTGCCGTGGTGGTGAAGACAGCATGGTACTGGTACAATGACAGACACATAGATCAATGGAATAGAATTGAGAATCCAGAAATCAGCCCATCTACCTATGGGCAACTGAATTTTTACAAGGAGATGAAATCAGTTAAGTGAGGAAATGACAGCCTTTTTAACAAATGGTGCTGGCAAAATTGGAAAGCTGTATGCAGAAGACTAAAACAAGATCCACACCTCACTCCATACACAAAAACCAACTCAAGGTGGATCATGGACTTAGGACTAAAACCAAGGACTATAAACTTCATTCAACAAAAGCTTGGAAGAACTTTAGTGGTCCTAATCCACAACATAAAAAGTCTTCCAAGGATCCTGGAAAATCTACAACCAGGAGAAGATAAAATAGATGAATGGGACCTTCTAAGAATCAAATCCCTATGCACATCCAAAAACTTCTCCAATAGAGTAAAAAGGGAAGCCACAGACTGGGAAAAAAATATTTGGTAATGACATGTCAGATAAGGGACTTATATCCGGAATTTATAAAATACTTGAACACCACAATAAGATAAAGGTAAATAATCCAATAGAAAAATGGGCACAGGATAGGAACAGACAATTCACCGAAGAAGACATTCAGATGGCCAACAAGCACATGAAGGAATGTTCAAAGTCCCTAGCTCTAAGAGAGATGCAAATCAAAACAACTATGAGATATCATCTCACCCCAGTAAGAATAGCAAAATATAATAGAACAGCAAGCAACAAATGCTGGCGAGGATGTGGAGAAACTGGAACTCTTATTCACTGTTGGTGGGAATGTAAGATGGTGCAACCATTGTGGAAGGCGGTGTGGCGCTTTCTCAAAAAATTGCAAATAGAGATACCATTTGACCCAGCAATCCCATTACTGGGAATATACCCCAGAGAGACCATGTCTGCCATCCAAGTAGATATATGCATACCCATGTTTATTGCAGCTTTGTTTACAATAGCAGAGTTGGAATCAGCCTAAGGGCCCATCAACAAACGAATGGATAGAGAAGCTGTGGTATATCCACACAATGGAATACTACACAGCATTGAAAAACAAGGAACTCATGCAATATTATTCAAAGTGGGTGACCCTGGAGGACATTATGCTGAGTGAAATATCTCAGTCACAAAGGGACAAATACTGCATGGTGCCACTGTTGTAGAATGGGTCTGTCATCAGGGTGGGGGTATGACAGAAAAAACTGGATAAATTATGTATATTGTATTGAAACAGAAAAAAAAGCCTGCTGGAGGGTTGATTCTGACTTGATGCTACACAACAACAAAAACAGACTGTTTAAGAAATAAGGTAGGAAAAAGAGGAGAAAATAATAATCCATTCCTCACCTTCAGAATTAACTTCTATTATTTTTTATATTTCCCTCTATCAATCCTTATAAGCACACACCTTTTTTGCATTTTTATTAACAATTTTTAAAAGTAACATATTTTTTTCTTTCATTTAATTTTTTTACCCATTCATTAATTTTCCTCCCTGCCCACACCTCCTTTTTGAAAAGAAAAAAAAAATTAATTGTTATACAATGCCCCCAAGTTCACATACTTTTTAAAGTATAGCAAGTATACTGTAAGATGCCTTCATTTTGTAGCATTGGATAAGAGTATTGAATATAGCATGGGCCACCTAAAGAATAAATAAATCTATCTTAGAGGATGTGTAACCAGCATGTTGCTCCTTGGAGGCGAGAGTGGTGAAACTTCTCACATGTTTGGGGTCTTCTGCCAGGAGAGACCAGTCCTTGGAAAAAGAGATCATTCTTGGAAGAGTAGTGAATCAGTGAAAGAGAGTAAGACCCTCAGTGTGGAAATTGACCTGATCACTACCAATGGTGGGTTTGAGCACAGTAGAGACCAAGAGGAAATCATGGTGTTGCTGTGTGCCATCGAGCCAGAATTAACTCATAGCTGACTCTCCAGAGGGTTTTCAGAGGGAGTGAATCACATGGAAGGATATTGTCCATCATTGTCTCATGGATCAGCTGGTAAGTTCATACATAGGGCAAGATTTTGATCTGTTGCTCACAGGGTCTCTATGAATCAGAGATGATTTGATGGCAACTACAACAACAGCAACCACTTCAAATCTTGTTTTCTATATCTTTAAATTCTATTTTAAACAAATGTAATGAACATTGTTTTAAACAGGTACATAATATTCCATCATAGGGAAGCATCAAAACTTTCTAAATCATTCCTATGGTATTAGTCCTTTCAATGGTTTCTGAGGACCAGATTCTAGAACACTTTAAAGTGAAGTTGGTTGGTTAATATTTTTTTTCTGTATATCCAAATAGTTGGCTGGGACAGGTCTTTAAGTGTAGGGTGAAAGAGAAAAAGATTATACATACACACACACACACACACACACACACACACACACACACACACAATTTAACCTTCTTAAGGAATTTTTTCCCATCAAGATCAAGAAGTCTGAAAGATGTCCAACATCATGAGTCCACATGAACCTGTAACCATATCCAACAGAATCTCCATTACTCATTTGCAATATACTGATTTTTATCTAAATTATTAATTACATTCTTTGATATTTGAAATGGATTTTTTTGGTGATCAGTAGAGATGGTTGTGTGCTTGCCCTAAAGAATGTACTAACAAATTGACAAGGATAGTCTTTGTTAAATCTACTTTGGCATTGTGTTTCATTTATCCTTTATTTTATTGATAGGGTGATTCCACTAGGACTTAAACCACAAATATTTGACTTCCTACAACCTGAATCTTAAAACCCTCTGAATACCCATGGAGGTTCTGAAAAGAGGGAAATATTCAGATTTACCATTCAAGCTTCACTGAAGACAGTGGCAAAAAAATGCAATGGCACCAGGAATTGGTGAGATATTAACTTACATGTTTCAGCAGATATAGTCCTAGATATGAAAATTGGAGGTCCTCGTTAACTGACTGAAAGACATTATTTCCCACCTCAAGAAAAAAGAGATCCCAAAGTACGTGAAAATTATCTAGCAATATTTTAAGGTTCACATGCAAGTAACGTCTGACAGACTATATTTTAAAATTGCCTTGAAGAGTAAGTATATCAACAGTGAGTTCCAGAAATTCAACTTAGATTCAGAAGAGGCAGTGGCACAAGGGATATCATTGCTCATGTCATGTGGATCATGACTGAAACCAAAGAATATCAGAAAGATGTTGACTTGTGTTTTATTGATTATGCACAGACAACATGAATCATAAAAAAATTGCTAGCACTGAAAAGAAAGGGAATCTTATAACACTGAATTGTGCTCGTGCAAAACCTATCCATAGACCAAAAATCAGTTATCTGTACATAACAAGGAAATACTGTTGTTGTTGTTGTTGTTGTTATGTGCTGTTTAGTAGCTTGTGAATCATAGCGACCCCATGTACAACAGCCCTAAACTCTGCTCTATCCTGTACCAATCTTATTCTTTCTGACACACCTACCCGCATTACTCTAGTCACTAAATTAATCCAGCTCATCGAGGGCCTTCCTCTCTCATGTTTTCCCTGATTTTTAATTACATTATTAATTATTTTTTTTAAAAAATTTGAAATAGACTTTTTTGTGGATCAGTAGTTTGTCTGCTTGCCCGAAAGAATGTACTAACAAAATGAAATCCTTCTCCAAGGATTGTACCCTCCTTGTAACATATCCAAAGTATGTCAGATGAAGCTTCAGAATCTTTGCCTCCAAGGAGCAGCCTGATTTCACCCTCTCTAGGGCAAGCCTGTTTGTTCTCTTAGCAGTCATGGTATACTCAGTACTCTTCTCCAGCACCACAGCTCAAAGGCATCAATTCTCCTTCTATCCTCCCTAGTCATTGTCCAGTTCTCTGATGCATAGCAAGTAATTGCAAAGATCATGGCCTGTATCAGGTGCACCTTAGTCTCCAGACCAACATCATTGCTCTTCAGTGCTTTGGAAAGGTCTCTGACAGCAGACTTTCCCAAAGCAATTTGTCTTTTAATTTCCTGGCTGCTGGTGCCAAGAGTGTTGATTGTGGAGCCAAGCAAACTAAAGCTGTTAACCATCTCAATCTCTTCACGACGTATCATGATGCTGCCAATCGGCCCAGTGGGGAGAATCTTTGTTTCCTTGATGTTGAGCTTCAATCCACCTTGAAGGCTGCAATCCTTGACCTTCTGCAGCAAGTGCTTCAGGTCCTCCTCAGTTTCAGCAAGCAGGGTTGTGTCACCTGCATAATTCATATTATTGATGATTCTTCCTTCAATCCTGATGTCACATTTTTCCTCATAGAGCCCAGCCTCCTGGATAATCTGTTCTGCATATAGACTGAAAAGGTATGGAGGTAGACCCATCCCTGGCATACATGCTTCACAGTTTTGAACCATACAGTGTTTCCTTGCCGTGTTCTGACAACTGCCTCCTAGTACAAGTATAGGTTTTGCATAATCATGAAGGTGTGCTAATATCCTTTCTCTGTACCTATTTAATCATTATGGTCAGCAAAAACTTGGAGACACAGGACTATGCGAAGAATAATGTGGCATCAGGATTGGAGGAATATGCATCAATAGCATGCATTAAGCAGCTGACACAACCTTAGTTGCCAAAGTGAAGAGGATTTGAAGAACTTTCTGTAAAAGAAAAAAATACTAGAACCTTCAAAATTTTGTACATCTGAATACCAAGAAAAGACAAATCCTCATGACAAGACCAGTAGTTAACCTCACTGAAGGTGCCAACAATTTCATTTTACTTAGTATCTACGGTAGCAGCAGCCAAGGATCCAAGGACATTTTATATTGTGAAAGTATGCTACCAAGGACCTTTCTAAAACTTCTAAAGAGTAAGGATATCAGTTCAGAGACCAAGATACATTTGATCCAGACAGTAGCATTTTCAATTGCTTCCTATCCATCTGAAAGTTGAACAATTGAATAAGGATGACAGAAGACAGATTGATGCCTTTTAATTTGGCATTGGAGAAGAATATAGACTATCCCATCAACTTTTTGAAGAACAAGTCTGTATTGAAGGAAGTGAAACCATGGTGCTCCTTAGGGGCAAGCATGATGAAAATTTATCTCACTTTGGGCATGTTTTCAAGGCGTGGACATTCCTTGCAGTGAGAGTTCAGAAAAAGAAAGGAAGATCTTCAGCACGATGGATTGACAGAATGACTGTCACAATGGGCTCTACCATATCAGAGACAGTGAGGGTAATGCAGGATAGGACAAGATTCAAAACTGTTGTTCATAGGATGGCTTTGAGTTGTAGTGGATTCAAATGCAGCTAACAATAACGACGTTCACATTTGCCATCTAGTGGCTGGAATGGAAAATTGCAGATTTACTTTGCCTTTCAACAATTACACTTAACATGAATGGTTTAAATGCACCAGTGAAGAGAAAAAGAGTATCAGATTAGATTAAAAAAAAAAACCAAAAAAAACCCCAAACACCCAATACAATATGCTGTGTACAAGAGACAGACTTTAAAAATTAGTATATAGACAGACTAAAAATCAAAGAGTAGAAAAACAAGCAAAGAGTAACCAGAAAAGAAACGGAAGCAGCAATATTCATCTCCAGTAAAATAGATTTCAGTGTAAAATCTATCATAATGGGCAAGAAAGGACACAATATAATACTTAAAAGGTCAATAGAACAAGAGGACATAATCATAATAAATATCTATGCACCAAATGATAGACCTGCAAAATACACAAATGATAACATAATTAAAAAAAAGAAATAGACAACACCACTATAGTAGTAGGAGTCTTAAATATATCACTCTCAAGGAACAATAGGACTACTAGAAAAAAATCAACAAAGATGCTGAATAATTAAACAACACAATCAATCAACTTGGTCTCATAGATATATACAGGCTAATGCACCCCCTCTCCCCAAAAACCAGTATACATTCTTCTCTAGCACATGTGGAACATTTTCCATAATGATGTTGTTGTTGTTATGTGCTGTCGAGTTGCTTGCGACTCATAGCAACCCTGTGTACAACAGCCCTAAACTCTGCTCTGTTCTGTGCCAATAGCACTGTCTCTGACACTCCCACCCCGATTATCCCAGTCACTGAATCAGGTAATAAAACAGATTAAAAAATAATGCAAATCATTTTTTTAAACCACAGTCTCACAAATTAGAAATCAACAACAAGAGGACAAAAGAGAAAAACCATACACTTGGAAGCTGAACAACACCCTGCTTGAACATGAGTGGGTAAAAGAAGAGAGAAAAAAAGAAATGAAAAAGTTTCTTGAAAAAATTGTAAACACAACTTACCAAAACCTCTGGGATGTTGCAACAGCAGTACATAGAGGTCAATTCATAGCAATAAGGAAACATCAAAAAGGAAGGAAACAATGTAATTGATTATTTAACAACACCTCCAAGTAAAAAAAGTACACCCCAAAAACCCCAACAACCTCTAAAAGAAAAGAAATTATAAAAATTAGGGCAGAAATAAATGAAATAGAAAGCAATAACAACAAAAAAATAAAACCAAACTATCTGCAAGACAAGGAATTGGTTATTTGAAAAGGTCAATAAAATTCACAAATCACTAGCAAAGCTAACATAGGAAAAGAAGGAAAAGACACAGGTAATCTTAATAAGAGATGAAAGAGGCAATGTCACAACAGAATCTCCTGAAATAAAAAGAATCTAATATTATTTAAAAAACCCTATACTCAAACAAATATGAAAACCCAGAGGAAATGGACATATACATAGAAACTCATGACCTAACCAAAATGACACAAACTGAACTAGAACACCTGAACAGACCTATTACAAAAGAAGAAATTGAGCGGATCATAAAACATCTTCCAACTGAAAAAAGCCCTACTAGTGAATTTTTATCAAATATTCAGACAAAAGCTGTCACCAATTCTACATAAAATGTTTCAGAAAATATAAAAAGATGGAATACTTCCAGATTCATTCTATGAAGCAAATATACCCCTGATGCCAAAGTCAGTTAAAGACACCACCAAAATAATAAACTCTTGACCAATATCTCTCATGAACATGTTGTTATGTGCCGTCAAGTTGCTTGCGACTCATAGCTACCCTGTGTCAATCTCATTGTCTCTGACACACTCATCCCAATTGTCCCAGTCACCAAATCAATCCACCTCCCAGAGGGCCTTCCCCTCCTGCGCCT
>NW_006400086.1:2173959-2174901 GCF_000299155.1 Elephantulus edwardii
TGTCTTCTTGACATTGAGCCTCAGTCCATACTGAAGGCTGCAGTCCTTGACCCTCTGCAGTAAGTACATGAGGTCCTTCTCAGTTTCAGCGAGCAAGGTTGTGTCGTCTGCATAACGCATATTGTTGATAGATCTTCCGCCAATAAACCCAAAATATTACTAATAATGGTATGATTAAGAGAACATTGAGGTCTGACCACTACCAACTAACAGCCTTACTTCTCCTTCTCACTTTTCTTATTTTTGTTACGTGCTAACACATTTAAAGTAATTGTGACCTGATAGGATCTACGAGAGCTGTCCTGTTTGGTCTCTGGGGTTGTTACGTGCCATCAAGTCTCCAACAACTTTTAGCAATCCTATGTGCATTTGTTGTGAAACCTGCCCTATCCTGAGCCAGTCTCATTGTTCAACAGGCCTAAACCCATTTCTCCAGTCACAGACCCAGTCCATCTCATCTTGGGTCTTCATTTCTTGCACTGTCCCTCCACCCTTTCAAGCATGATATCTTGCTCTAAGGACTGGTCCCTTCTGGCCACATGCCCAAAGTATGTGAGACAGAGCCTCAAAATCCTTGTCTCCAGGAATCAACCTGGTTTTGCCCTCCCCAAAGCAGATTTGTTTGTGTTCCTGGCAGTTCGTGGTATGTTCAACCCTCTTTTCCAGCAACACAACTCAAAGGCATCAATCTTCTCCCATCATGCTTAGCTATTATCCCCAGCTCTCTGATGCATAGCAAGTAATTACAAATACCGTAGACTGGATCATGTGCACCTTAATATCTAGACTGACAACCTTGCTCTTCAGTACTATAGAGATATTCCTGACAGCAGACTTTCCAAATGAAATTCATCTTTTGATTTTCTAACTGCTTGTGCCAAGAGTGTTGATTGTGGGACCAAGCAAGCTGAAGTTATCAACAATCTCAATCTCTCCTCCAAC
>NW_006400086.1:2175001-2187897 GCF_000299155.1 Elephantulus edwardii
ATAATATATGTAATATATAATATAAAATACAATGTAATTTCATTGTATTAATAAAGCAAAGAACAAGAACTACATGATCCTATCAACTGATTTAGAGAAGGCCTTTGACAACAGCCCTTCCTGATTAAAACACACCTCAAAATAGGAATAGAGAGGAATTTCCTCAACAAAGAGAAAAGTACAGAATCAAAACCAAGAACCAACATTTTTCTCAATGGTGAGAGATTAAAGGCTTTCCCCTTGAGAACAGAAATTAGACAAGGATGCCTATTATTAACTCCCCTATTCAATATTCTATTGGGAGTAGTAACAAGAGCAATAAGCCAAGCCAAGGAAATAAGAAGTATCCAAATTGGTAAAGAGGAGGGAAATCTATCTCTATAGGCAGATGACATGATAGTATACTTAGAAAACCCTAAAGATTCAACAGAAAAACCATTGGACATAATCAGTCATTTCCGTAAAGTCTCAGGGCACAAGATCAATATACAAATTCAGTTGGATTTCTCTACAGTGACAAAGATAATAGAGAAATGGAGCTAAGAAAAATAATACCAATTATAATAGCTAGGAAAAAAAATATATATATATAATACTTGGGAATAAATCTAACTAGAGACACAAACTTGTTAATGTTGTTACCCATACAACATACAAGCCAAAGTCACATGATTTTAATCTGTAGCCCTCAGGCCTAGTTTTAATTGTTTTTGGTCAAACATTCTTCTAAGCAGTATAACACTGGTCTGTCCATTTGCTGTACAGAGGTAACTCATGGTTTCTGTGATGCTGAACACTGTGACACTGATGTGTCAAATGTGATAATGGTTACCCATGGTGGATAGTGTTTGGTGGAGCTTCCCAATTAAAACATCCACTTCTGAAACAGTTTGCCTCCAGAAACTATATGAACTTGGAGAAATGATGAAAGTTATACAAGTGTTCAGGTCTTTCATTCATAGGGTCGCTATGAGTTGTCTACAACTTGATGGCACTTAACAACAACAACAACAGAGATACAAAAGACCTATATGAAGAAAATTACAAAACATTACTATGAGAAACAAAGAGACCTAGCGAAATGAAAGAATAAACCTCACTGATGGATAGGAAGACTAAATACCGTGAAGATAAAAAGTCTCCCAAAAATAACCTTTGTGTTCAATGCAATCCCAATATAGATATCAATTCCATTCTTCAATGAGATGGGAAAGGCAATTTCCGATTTTATCTGAAATGGAAAGGGACCATGAATAAGCAAAACATTACTGCAAAAAAGAAACAATATAGGAAGCATCATAGTTTCTGATCTCAAATCCTGCTACACAGCCGTGATGGTCAAGCCAGCATGGTACTAGTATAGTGACAGACACATTGATCAAAGAAATAGAATTGAGAACCCAGAAATCAGCTAATTTTTTTTATGGTTATCCTGAAGAGGGTGATACGAGGCTGCTCCTTGGAGGCAAGGATTCTGAAACTCTGTCTGACATACTTGGGCATGTTGCAAGGAGGGACCAGTCCTTGGAGAGGGACATCATGCTTGGAAAGATGGAGGGACAGCACAAGAGAGGAAGACTCTGGGTGAGATGGGTTGACTCAGTGACTGGGGTAATGGAAGTAGATGTGTTAGAGACAATTAGGTTGTCTCAAGATACTGCAGAGCTTGTAGCTGTTGTACATAGGGTCGCTAAGAGTAACAAGTAACTCGATTGCACATAACAACAACTAATCTCTGATAAGGAGACAAAATCAGTTAAATGAGTAAATGAGATTCTCTTTAAAAAATGATGTTGGCAAAATTGGAAAAACCATCTGCAGAAAACTTAAGCAAGACTCATATTTCACATCATACAACAAAACCAACTCAAGGTGGATCAGGGACCTACAACTAAAACCTAAGTCGATAAACTTTATCAGAGAAAAGCCTGGGAGACCACTAGAATCCCTAATGCACAGTATGAACAGCCTTTCAAGCATCATGAAAAACAAACAACTTGGAAAGAATAAAATACATAAATGGGATCTTCTAAGAAACAAATCTCTATGTACATCAAAAAAGTTCTCCAAAAGGGTAAAATGAAAACCCACAGACAGGGAAAAAATATTTAGCAATGACATATATGATAAGAAATTCATCCCTAAAATTTATAGAATACTCCAGTGCCTCAGCAAGAAAAAAAGTAAACAACCTAATTGCAAAATGGGCACAGGATATGAATCGATAATTCACCAAAGAAGACATTCAGAAGGCAAAAAAATAACATAGAGAAAAATATTCAAAATCCTTAGCAGTCAGAAAGATGCAAATCAAAACAACCATGAAATACCATCTGACCCCAGCAACAATAGCAAAGTTTAACAGGGCCACAAACAATAAATAAATGATGGCAAGGTTATAGAGAGATTGAAACACTTATTCGCTGCTGGTGGGAATGTGAAATCATACAGCCACTATGGAAGGCAGTGTGGCATTTTCTCAAAAAGTTGGATAGAGAAATACCATATGACCCAGTAAGCCCGCTACTAGGACTATACTCTAAAGAAATCAAAGCCATGGCTGAAGCAGATGTAGGCAACACTCATGTTTATCCAAATGTTATTCATAATGGAAAAGAGATGGAAGCAAACCAAACGCCCATCAACAACTGAGTGGATAAAAAAAACCTATGATACATTCACAGAATGGAATGTTATGCAGCACTGAAAACAATGAACTTGTAAAATGTTACACATCATGGGCAAGCTGGGAGGATGTCATGCTGAGTGAAATATCTCAGTCACAAAGGGACAAATAGTGTATAACACTACTGTTAAAAAATAGGATACACGTGGGACATTGAGAAGAGTAGACAGATAATGAACACTGCAATAGAACAGATGAGGGGAATAACTGTTCCAATAAGATCACTTGGAAGGCTGGATTCTATGAGGAGGAATGTGGAATTAGGATTGGAGGAAGACTCATCAGCAACCTGTGTTATGCAGATGACACAACCTTGCTTGCTAAAACTGAGGTGGACTTGAAGCACTTGTTGCAGAATTTCAAGGAATGCAGTCTACGCTATGGGTTTCTTACCAATGGACTGTTAGGCAACATCATGATGGATGGAGAACAGATTGAGGTTGTTAGCAGTTACAGTTTTCTCAGCTCCACAATCAAAACTCTTGGCACCAGCAGTCAGGAAATCAAAAGACAAATTGCTTTAGTTAAATCTGTCGTCAGGGACCTTTTCAGAGTACTTAAAACAACGATGTCATTCTAGAGACTAAGGTACATTTGATCCAAGCCAGAGTCATTACAATTACTTGCTATACACCAGAAAGCTGAACAATGTCTAAGGATGTCAGAAGAACTACTGCGTTTGAGTTGTGGTGCTAGAGAAGAGTATTGAATATACCATGGACCACTGAGAAAACAAATATATCTGTCTTGTAGAGGGTGAAACCAGGCTGCTCCCTGGAGGAGTCAAGGATCTTTTGTTGTTGTGTGCCACTGAATCAGATCTGACTGGAACAGGAGGAGATTGCCCTGTCTTCTCCAGTGGAACATCTTAGACTTGAACGGGCCCTCAGGATTACAGTGCAGCTTCTTGCCACTAGGCTATCAGAGCTCCCTGAGGTAAAGATTTTGAGGCTCCATCTCACATACTTTGGGCACATGGCCAGGAGGGACCAGTGCTTGGAGAAGGACATCATGTTTGGAAGAGTGGAGAGGCAATGTATGAAGAAGAGATAGACCCAGGATGAGACTGATTGACTCAGTGACTGGAGAAATGGGATTAGGTCTGTGTGAGATGATGAAATAGGCTCAGTATAGGGCAGATTTCAGAGCTAGTGTACCTTGGGTCTCTATGAGTCACAGGCGACTTGATGGCAGGTGACAACAACAAAGCAGAAGCTCAGCGGACAGATGTAGGGTGGGGGACCGTGAAGAACTAGGCAAGGTGAAATGGGGATTTGATGAGACAATGTGATAAAAGGCATTGATAGAGTTAAGTATACAAACTATACCAATGATAGCATAAAACACAAAGTACATGAATGAAACACAATCTATATGTATGGTTGTAGGAAAACCAATAAAAAAAAGAGTAAAATACTCATTTCACTTTTCCTTGAATGTCTTAAGCATTTCTTGGACATGCATACAATATTTATGTACAGGATTGTGAGGGGAAAAAATAGAATTTTTCAAAGTCTCCTATAAATATCTCGTTCCTCGGCTCTTCTTTTAAGTTGGGTTTTGGTCGTCGTTATGTTTTGTTTTGTTTTGTTGTTTTGTCAACCTCTTATTTCTTCCAATTTATGCTTGTCTGTCAGATATTGTACTTAAGCTGAACTTCTAATTGGCCATCCATTTTCAAAAAAAAACAGGCCTTGGATAACACTATGAACTGAGCACACTTAGACTATTGGATTTAGCACTGCAGGCTGAGCCTCCATATTGGGAAACACAAAATTAGGAGGAACAGTTGCAAATAGACACTAATAATAAATATCTGGGCTTTATGAAGCATGAGTATAGGGAAATTGGACATTGTTGAAAAAGAAATGGAACATATAGATATTGACATACTCTATTAACATTGGTGAGCTGAGATGAATTGGCCCGAGTCATTCTGAACGAGACAATTATAGGATACTGGGAATGAAAACATGAGGAAAAATGAGATCACATTCATAGTAAAAAAGATCATTTCCAGATCCATCCTGAAATACAATGTGGAGAGTGACAGGATGAGACCTACATGCATACAAGCAAGACCTGTTAATACCACGATCATTCAAACTTAAAAACTAAAACCTAGAAACAAAGAGGAGAAAATAGATGATTTCTACCATCTCTTTAGTCTGAAATATGTTGAACATACAACCAAGATTCATTAATAATAATTGGTGACTGTAATGCAAACGCTGTAAACAAGGAAGATAGATCAGTAGTTGGAAAATATGGACTTGATGACAGAAATGAAGCCAGAAATAGAATGATAGTTGTTGTTGTTAAGTGCCATCGAGTTGTAGAAGACTCATAGCTACCCTATGAACGAAAGACTTGCACATGTATAATTTTCATTGTTTCTCTACAGTCACAGAGTTTTCGGAGGCAAGCTATTACGGAAGTGGATGCCACTCCTGCTTCCAAGCCAGTTTTAATCTGGGCGCTCCACCAAACACTGTCCACCATGGGTAACCATTATCTCATTTGACACATCAGTATAAAAGACTTTTGTACAATCAATGATTTCTTCATTGCAAATGCCTTTTATGTAAAAAACCACAAACAGTGACTATCACCTGATGGACTCCTCAGGAATCAGATGATTGATTACATCTGTGGAAAGAAGAGTTGGAGAAGTTCAGTATCAGCTGTGAAAACGAGGCCAAGTGCTAACTGTAAAAAGGACCATCAACCATTCATGGGAAAGTTCAAACTGAAGCTAAAGAAAGTTAAAACAAATTCACAAAACCAAAATGTGACCTCGAGTCTATCTCACCTGAATATTAAAATGGTCTCAAGAGTTGTGGGATAATAACATGAATATCATCCATAAAGAATGCAAACAGTCATTACAAAGAGAAAGGAGGAAGAGAAGACCAAGATGGAAGTCAGAAAAGATTCTGGGTATTACATTAAAACACCGAGAAGCCAGAAAAATGGGAAGAGATCAGGAAGTTAAAGAGGTGAACAGATTTCAAAGGGCAGCTCGGGAATACCAAGCAAAGTGGTACCACTAAATGGGCAAAAGCTGTAGTCAGAAAATCAAATAGGACAAACTCGCTCAGCATTTTTCAAACTGCAAGAACTGAAGAACAAATTCAAGCCTCGAGTTGCAATGCTTAAAGATGATATGGGAAGAATACTGAATGATCCAGGGAGCATCAAAAGAAGATGGAAAGTAATATAGTCACTGTACCAAAATGAATTGGCTGACATAGAACAATTTCATGAAATAGCATATGATTAAGAAGCGACGATAATAAAGGAGGGTGTTCAAACTACTCTGAAGGAATTGGCAAAAAATAAAGCCCTAGGAATTGATGAATTACCAATTGACATATTTCAATAAACAGATGCAGCCCTGGATGTGCTCACCAGATTATGCCAAGAAATTTGGAGGATAGCAACCTGACCAACTGGCTGGAAGAGATCCGTATTTATTTCCATTCCCAAAAAAGACAATACAAGAGAGTGTATTATCAAACAGTATCACTAATTTCATATGCAAGAAAAATCTTGCTGAAGATTATCCAAAAATGACTACAACAGTACATCGACAGAGAATTGCCAGAAATACAAGTTGGGTTTAGAAGAGACCGTGGCACTGGGGCTATCATTGATAATGTCAGATGGATCTTGGCTGAAAGCAGAGGGAAGCAGAAGGATGTACAATTATGTTTTATTGACTAAAGACATTTAACTATGTGAACCACAACAAATTGTGGCTAACACTGAGAAGAATGGGAATCTCAGAACGCTTTATTTTGCTTATACGAAACAAGGAGGCTGTCGTCAGAGCAGAGCAAGGAAAGACTGCATGGTTAAAAATTAGGAAGGGTGTACACCAGGGATGCATCCTATCTCCATACCTTTTCAATCTATATGTGGAACAGGTAATTTTGGAAGCTGTACTTTATGAAGAAAAATATGGCATCAGGTTTAGAGGAAGACTTATCAACAACTTGCATTATGTAGAAGACTTAATGTGGCTCCCCGAATCTGAGGAGGCCTTGAAGCATTTGCTGCAGAAGGTCAAAGAGTACAGTCTTCAATAATGATTGCATCTCAACATCAAGAAAACAAAGATTCTCACCTCTGTGGCCATTGGCAACATCACGATAGATGGAGTAAACATTGACGTTGTTAACAATTTCACCTTACTCAGATCAACAATCAATACTCTTGACACTAGCAATCATGGAAATAAGAAGACAAGCTGCTTTAGAAAAATCTGAAGATTAAGGTACACCTAAGGCCAGGCCATGGTCTTCTCAATTGCTTCCTATGGCTAGGAGAGCTGGACTAAGAATGATAGAAGGATAATTGATGCCTTTCAGTTGTGGTGCTGGAGTATGGAATATACCATGACTTCCAAGAGAACACAAACTCTGTCCTGGAGAGGGTGAAACCAGACTACTCCTTGGAGGTTAAGTATTTTGAAGCTTCATCTCACATACTTTGGGCATGTTGTCCATAGGGAACAGTCCTTGGAAAAGGACATCATGCTTGGAAGGATAGTGAATCAGTGCAGAAGATGACCCTGGATTAGATGAGTTAACTCAGTAATTGGGGTAATGGCCTCAGGTGTGTCCTAGATGGTAAGATTGGTTCAAGATATGGAAAGGTTCAGAGCTATTGTTTGTATGGTCACTATGAGTTGTACTCAACTTGAGGGCACATAACAATAACATGCTGCAGTCTTAGGCATTCAACGTGTTACCTTACCTGAAGATGAAGGGGATTTTTTTTCTGTGGAGGGTGTGTGGTAAAGTTACAAGTCATAACTTTGTCCTGTGAATTTTTCGCCCCAAAGGGAACTGATCAAATAGGGAAAGTGGTCTGGAAATGGAACTAATGGAGGAGCTCCAAACTTGGTGTGCTCCTCTGATGACAGAACCTACTTGTGTCGCAGTAAATTCTCATTTCTTGGAGTTGGGCTGACACTCCAAAGGCAGGTGGTTCTAATCCATCAGCTGTTCTGCAGGAGAAAGATGAGTAATGTCTTTTAGAGGGTCAATGACTAGTGGGTGTGGAGTTGACCTCACAAAACAATAACAAGGAGCCTTTGTGGTGTGATGCAGAAGGTATCAGGCTACTTACCGAAATGACAGTGGTTTGGATTGACTGGTTGTCTGAGAGATTGATACCCTGTCTCTTCCCATAAATATTTGTAGCCTCAGAACAAGTGGAAGCGAGTTACAAGTAAAAATTAACTCTATGGCAATGTGTAGTATTCCGTGCTACCACAGATTTTGAAATAGTGGGACAGGAGTAGGTTAAGTTATATGACAATTTTTACTGTTCTTGCCAAGATTGAATGAGTTCAAATAGCCTAGTGGGTAGAAAGTTGAGCTACTAACCCATGGCATCTTTCTGGGTGTTGGGATCCACCAGTATCTCTGTGAGAGAAACATAATATCCTTCCCATGCAATTTACTGCATCTGAAAACCAGCTGGAGGGTCAGTGATAAGTTGGTTCCGGCTTGACAGCAGTGAGAGAGAGAGACCAAGAATGAGCCATTTTTCTTGAATATGTGTTCCAAGTACGTCCAAAAACCCAACCTCACCATCAAGGAGCTGATTCTGATTCAGTGGCCTTCTGAGACCATTTATCTTGATGGGAGGAAACTGCCTACCTTTGTCCAGCAGAGCAGCAGATGGATTCAAATAGTGGACCTTCCTGTTAGCAGCCCAATATGTAACACTGAGTACCATCTTCTGCTCTCCTCTCTTGATAGAGAGGCAGACAGACAGACAGACAGATATTGTAAAGGTAATTGAATATGGGAAGAAAATCAGTTTCATTTTTGAATTTTTAAAAGCTGACGATAAAAGCACCACAAACACCTTGAGACTGTGCAGGAATTGAACGCACCTGAAACCAATTCCGGAATTGAACGCACCTGAAACCAATTCCCTTAAGAAAACTTCCCACTTCCCTCATCCTGGTTACTAAATTAATTGCTGCTCTTAATCCTTTCAAATCTAAGAATAAAGTTTTCAACTGATTCTAAAGCATTTGCCTTATTAGCATGAGTCATTTTGAAGTAAGGATAAATATTCGTGAAATCCTTTCCTCTCTTGACAATTGTCACTAACATAAAGAAGTGTCTCTCCATAGACATCCACAACAAATTCACCTCTAATTTGTTGAAATAAGAGTGGTGAGGGGGCTAAGGAGAATAAAGAAAACTGATGCATCAGGTTATATTCATTCTACTATCTGTGAGTAAAATACTCTTACAACAGAAAATATTTCAGCATCTAAACTTCAGTATGACAACCAATCTCCAATCTAATCTCCACACTAGTCAGGCAAGTGAAATGTAATAATTGTTCTGTCACACATCAGCATAGAAAGCAAATTTCCAAGTTTATTTCTCTCCCCCCCCCCCTTCTGCCTCATGATGCTGGTGCATTTGGTTGTTATTGTGAAGAAGCTGAGAAATTTTGAAGCACTATTTTACAAATGGAAGTTGGGCAGATGTGACAATGAAAAGGGGGCAAGGTGGCAGGGATGGCTGGGGAGAATGGAAAATGATGGCTTGGCAGGGAAAGATGGAAGTGATAATTGGTACATAAAGGTTACAGGCAAAAGCAGAAACACCAGATGCATATTGAATTAAAACAAAAGTTTCCTGTCTCTGCTTTGGCAGACACTACAAGGTTATTTGGCCTTAGATATGTATTATTTATTGATTTCTAAATCAAAGCAAGCTCAACTTCTTTGAGTTGTTTACAATTTCTTTTTTTAAAACTCAGGAATTTGCTTCTCTACTTTTATCTTATTGTGATACACACACACACACACACCCCTCACTGCCATTGAGTTGATTCCGACTCATGGTGACCCTCTATATTGTTTCTGAAACTATACATCTTTACAGGAGAAGACTGATAATCTTTATCCTGCTGACATTTTATTTAACAACCCAGTGAGTAACACCCTATGCCTCCCGTGCACCTCAGTGTGATATAATGCGGTAAAATACACGGAACTGCAAAGAAGACATTTTAACAGAGCATTTTCAGTTGAGAGTGAGACCAATGGAGCCACCCAATTGAGTAGAACATACTTTTGAAAATCTCATAAAACCATAAACAAGACAGTGGCTAAAAACCGCACTTTCTTAGGAAATATCACACCAACTTCAAAGTGAATGTGCCTTGTTAATAGCTAGTTTGTACTCACCTAGAAAATATACCATCCCATAGCATGATTCTGTGCCTCTGCACTTTTTTTTCCTCTCGAGAATGTCTTTCGTCGCTACCTGACAGTTGGACACATCCTTCAAAACCAGGTCAAACACATCATGCTTTCTTTTTGTTTTTCTTTCAAATACAGTGGATAAGCATAATCGTCAGATACCTGACAACTCTGTCACTTCATTTGTATAATCTTAGTTAAGTTACTTAACCTCTTTGTGCCTAACCTCCTTGTCTGTTAATTGGCCATGGATCTTAATATCTATCTCATCATATTCTTGTACAAATCAATGAATAATTGTACAAAGCCTTTCAACATTGCTAAGCACATATCAGGTGCTTTTCAAATATGTGTTTAGCATCCTTTCTTTAGAGTCTATTCTTTCCCCCCACTCCATTATTGTCATATATACCTACTATAATCTTAATTATTATTATTTTATTACTTATTACTACAGAATTATTAATATACTTTCTCCCTGGACTAGACCATGAGCATGAGGACAGAGACCATATTTTAATTGTATTTGTATTTTAGCATACTATCAGTTACAGAGTATGAATCCATAATGTCAGTTCATTGCTCTTTCAGTTGTTGGCTTCAAGAATTCTCTCAGACTATGACTTTTATGTACTCTAACTTCCTAAGTTTGGGCTGTCTAATTTCTGCCGACAACCTCCCAATTTTTTTCTTCAGCCACATATTCCTATCAACACTGCAACTCAGCCAACTGGCATGCTATTATTTTCAAGATATCTCTCTCTGTAAATGCTTCTACCATCTCAAATAAGACATTAAACTGAGGCTTGCATCTTCTCTCACAAACCACGTCTTTGTTCCCAATATTGTGAGTGAATTGCCTAGACAAAACAGCTTTCATCATAGTGCATTATATCAGACTAGCTTTTATGTCACTACAGTTCTAAATGACGGCGATCAAAAGCTCTATACTTATGACTTCCAAATTTGAAGACAAACCTGAACAGTGAACTATAGATAAGTATTCCACAGGATCCAAGCAAATAATAAGAGCAGGTATAATTGAGCTCATAATCAATCTCTACATCTATCTCTTCTGCTGTTGCATGTTCTCATACTGAAGTTTTCTTTAACCCTTTCATATGTCTTTTTCTTGTCATAGTATCTAACAGCCTTTTCCTCAACTCTTGATTTTATCTCTTCTCTTCTTCATTCACTTTATCAGGATCTTGTTTTAAAAGTTGCATACCTTTCACTAGCATAACTCTCATAGCCTGCCATCTCCCTAACACACCTCATGATCAAAACCAAATTTACCCAATGTGAACCTAAGTCATTATTTTTGGATTGCTTTTATGCTTTTTGTCCATATATAAGGACAAGAAGAACTGTTGTACTCAGCACAGTTAAGGTAGAGTGAAGAGATGGCAGTTTCAAAGAGTACGAATTAAGAAATGGCTGTTTCATACTGGCTTCATTGTTATTGTGAGGTGATCTCAAGTCAACTACAATGCACAGTGACTCTGAACAGGAGACCAGAATCTTGCCCTCTCCTGTACCATCGTTTGAGCCCACTGATGTAGTCAGCATGACAAACTATCTTCATGAGGATCTTCTTCTCTTTTGGGGACCTTCTACCTTTCCCAGCATGGTATCTTTTTCCAAGGACCGACTCCTCTTGGCAATATGACTGAAGAGTGTGAGACAGAGTTTCACCATCCATGCCTCAAGGAGTACTTAGGATGTACTTCCTCCAAGACAGATTTGTTCTTGGAGTGGCTTCATAAGTATGTACAATTTTCTGGTTAGAGAACATAAGAAAAATTGTTGTCATTGTTGTTTTGTGTAATTGAGTTAATTTTAAATCGTAGTGAGTCCATACGGCACAGTAACACTACTACTCTACTGAGTGAGTTTGACCCAATAACCTTTTCATTAGCACATGAGTGTTTAGCCATCATGTTACCAGTGTTCCTTTATAAGAAGATTAATGGTGACCATACGCTGAAAAGAATAGGAAGCAGGTTTGCAGTCACAATTGCTTTCCTGAACTTGACGAGGCCTTTAGAAGGAAATAAAGCTGACTTTCCAGATGCCTTGTCTGCAATTGATAAAAAACAATTTCATAAACTAATAAAACAGCCATAGTTATGATGAAGAATGATAAGAAGTATAGTTATTGTACCTGATTCTTCAAATCAGCAGCAAAGCAGCATTAGTTAGAATCAAGAGAGTCCCAGAAGGATTGATCTATTTCTTATTTTTTTACACATACACAGTTCTCAGGGAATCTGCAAGGTGCTTATTCATTACAATTTTAGCCCTTGAAATGAGCATGAGATATAATAAGAAAACCTCCTGGGATGAAATAGAGAATGGCGAAATTCAAATAGGCACACCAGACTTTTTTCTTTTTTTTTCCTTCTTAACAACAATGAACAAACTCCATGACAAGAAGAGACTGAATCAAGGACATCAGCCTTTTAGAAGACAAATGTGGAAAAGAGGTCAAAAAAGGGTAATGATGGGCAAGATCCAAAGGTGATTAATTTTATAAATCATTATACATGGGAATGATTGTATGAAACACAACGTGAATGCAAAATAGTGAGAAACACAATATATACAAACTTTATAAGCAAACCAATTAAAATAAAGGGGGGAGCAAAGCAGGATTAAGGGCTGGCAAAAAAAGTAAAAGCTGAGGGGAAAAAATAAAACTAAATAAACCACTCATGCCTGGAAAAGAGAAAATGTGTGAAAGTTTCTTTTAAAAGCAATGCAGTCATAACAATCTGCTATTGATGAGGAAGCTAAGTCAAGAACTTATAAATGCATGGCAATATATTAATAAGCCTAATAAATATGCCCATTTTCTCAGCACCAAGGAGAGCCTGATGTTGTTGTTGTTATGTGCCGTCGAGTCGTCTGCGACTCATAGCGACCCTATGTACAACAGCCCTAAACCCTGCTCTATCCTGTGCCAAT
>NW_006400086.1:2189702-2203812 GCF_000299155.1 Elephantulus edwardii
ATGTTGCAAGGAGGGATCAGTCCCTGGAGAGGGTCATCATGCTTGGGAGGGTTGGAGGGGAAGCGCAAGACAGCAAGACCTTCTATAAGATGGATTGATTCAGTGATATGATTAAATGGTAATGGAGGTAGATGTGTCAGAGACAATAAGATTGACACAGGATAGAACAGGGTATTGGGCTGTTGTACATAGGATTGACATGATTTACAAGCAACTCAATGACACTTAGCCACAACATCATTCATTGTTGCACATTTTCTTCTTCTCCCAGCCCATCTCACAATGCACCCCTTGTACCATAGTGTTGTCATATTTGTAATACCTACTCATATATTTTTTAGACATTTCCCTCCCCAATCTGTTCTATTACACTGTTCATTATCTATCCACTCTTTTCCCATTTTTCCTCAACCCTTCCATATTTATCCTATTTCATAACAGCAGTGTTATGCAGTGTTTATTTTCTTGTGACTGATATTTCACTCAACATAATGTCCTCCAAGGTCCCTTATGTTGTGTAGTATTTTATGAGTTCATTGTTTTTCAATGCTGTATAATATTCCAGTGTGTGAATATACCATAGTTTTTCCTATTCATTTCTTGATGGACACTTGGTTTACTTCCATCTCTTTGCTATTGAGAATAATGCAGCTATAAATATGGGTGTGCATACAACTGTTTGAGTCATAGTTCTGGTTTCATTAGGGTTTATTCTCAGTAGTAGAATTGATTGGTCAAATGACACTCCATTTCCAATTTTATGAGAAAGTGCCAGACTGAGTTCCATAATGGTAGTACCGTTTGACACTCCCACAAGCAGTGAATAGAATTGCAATCTCTCCTCAACCTCTCCAACATTTTGTTGTTTTCTGCCCTGTTGAAATTTGATATTGTGGCTGGGGTAAATAATATCTCATAGCTGTTTTGAATGATAACATTGTATTATATATAACCATATAAATCTATATATAACTACACACATACACACTCACAAATACACGAGCTCTAGTGGTAAGAAACTGAACTGCAAAACTTAAGGCATGTGGTTTGAATCCACCACTCCATAGGAGAAGGAAGGGCAATCACCTATCATGTGATTAACTGTCTCTGAAAACCCACTGGAGGGTCAGCTTTGGGGCTTTGGGTCAGTTCTGACTCTATTATAGACAAAACCCAACAACAACATATATACAAAACAATCTATCTGTCTATCTATCTATCTATCTATCTATCTATCTATCTATCTATCTATCTATCTATCTATCATCATCTACCTACTTAGACTGACCTACCTACCTACCTAGCTATTTATATGTTTAACTTTGAGACGGAGCCAAGTGAAGCAGCTAATGGATTCAAACCATGTGCCTTCAAGATTGCAGTGTAGCTTCTTACCACTAGGCCACCAGTTCTCTCCCCCCCTTCTTCCTCCCCTCTCCCTCTCCCTCAAAATAACTCTGTATATATAACTGTATCTAGATACAGATACTGTTGTGTGCCATTGAGTCTCAACCACATGCCTTAAAGATTGCAGTGCAGCTTCTTACCACTAGGTTGTCAGAGTTCCCTATATTATACCAGAATATATGATATGATATGATATGATATGATATGATATGATATGATATGATATGATATAAATCGAAAGAGAGCTCTGGTCAGCTGCGTCACAGGAGAGATAAATAATCGTCTTCCACGTGATTTACTATCTCTAAAAATGCTGCTGGAGGATTCAGCTGTGAATCAGTTCCAGTTCAACTGAGTTGTTCATAAAGTTGCTTGTGTTAGGTGGTGCCTGTATTTCAATTTATACCTTCCTTATTGAACAGAGCAGGCTTTTCTGGGCTGTGCTTTTCTACGGTATAGTTTCCCCACAAGCAAACCTTTCAGGACTTTCTCTCTGCATTAGGATGCAGTGTTTAAATTTTATTCATTATTCCCTTAACAGTGGAGCATTTAATCTTTGTAACAACAGGATTCAAAATGTATGTTGAATGTGAAAATTTTAAGAAAACAAGGCTATTTTATATTTATGCAATTTACTGATTGTTGGGGAGGGAGGTGCTTTTAAAGAACAATTATGTTCATTGTTTGGAATACTATCTTGGTGCTAAGGAAACAATATTGAGATCAATTTGTCTAAGAGAATGAGAAGTAAAAAAAAACAAACAAACAAACAAAAAAACAACCCACACAACTAATATATTTTTTCCAAGCATTACACAGTGGAATCTAAACCATTTATGCCCTTTTTCCTATCTCCAGAGAGATTAAAATCATAACTATCTTGTTGGACTGCATTTTTGACAGTTTTTCTAATAAAAGGGATAGAGCTGACAATGCAGGTGGTAAGAAATTATTCCCCTGCATGCTAGGAAGGTTATGAAGGCTACATTTTTCAAAGAGCCTGCTTGAATGGAGAGATTTCAATTTTGCTTGTGGTAGAGTTGTTAGGCATTGGAAATTAAAGACTCCTTCATCCACAATGACAGCATAAAGATCTGAAATGAAAAGCTGATTCCATTCATTTCATGTTCTTATGCTATTGCTACTCCTTTTAAAAAGAAGCTAGCCATTTGGTTTCTACAGATCTTATGAGAAATTTCCATAATGACACATTATCTTGGCTAAACAAAGAGTCTGAAGGAGTCTTTAGTATGGTCATATGTGACAGAGTATTTGAGGATTTGACACATTTGTGTCAGGCTGAAAATGTTCCTTTTCCCCTTGTGGAGTGATACCAGCACTAGAAGAATTTTTCAGACACATCTAAACCTGCTGCCTCATTCTAATTGTTCTGTTTTTACAAACTGAGTAGAATCTAAAAATTGGCAGAGCTTCCCAGAGAACACTTTCTTCCTTTTCTTTTATTATCCCCTACTGGTGTCTCCAGGGAGTGCTGATGGTAAGGAGTGGTGTTGTGAGCCCCAAAGCATGATGCTGTTCAAATTCACCAGCCGCTCCACAAAAAGGAGATGAGCAATCTCATCCTGAGCGATGCCCAGCCACTAAAAACCCACTCAAGAGTCTGCTATCATTCAGTTCCAACTTGAAGGCACACGGCAATAACAATGGAGGTGTCTCCAATTCTGTTTTGAAGATAACCAATTTGTCTTTTTAAAAGAGGAACTAGTGACTATACTCTCGTTTTCAAAGTTTATATTTTTCTACTCATGTCCTAAATAAGATAACATTTTAATGTTAGTAACTGATCAGTTACAAATTATTGAATTACTTCTTGTTTTTAGAGGATGACTTCATAAAGGTCTGATTGCCTTTTGAGGGTAATCATGTCAGTTTTGTCTAATATATGAAAATTCAGCATACAAGAATTGATATAAGAAAGTCTGGCATTATTTATTGTTTAATCTCCTTGTTGAGTCTAGATAGATGCTTTCTCTGTTTTGTTTTATTAAGTCCTCTAAAGATTTCATGAGGGAACTCTGGAGGCTGCCTGGTAAGGAGTTGCACTGCCAACACAAAGGTAGGTGATTTGAATCCATCAGCTGCTCTGTTGGAGAAAGATGGGAAGTCTCCTGCAGTGTGATTACAGCCCCTGAAATTCCCCGGAGGCTCAGCAACAGCAACAAAGCTTCAGTAGGCAATATCACTGGTAGTATTTCACAGTGGAATAAACTTGAGACACAAAAGGCCAAGTAACTTGTCTAAAACCACAGAGTTAGATGCGAATCTAAGAAGCGTAACTTAAGTTGACACATGCCAGCTGAATGTACTCTGCTATCTCTTCTGTGGCAATGCTTAGCTATAATAAAGTGACTGAAGGAAAAAGTGGATTTAAAAATGAAGCCAGGTAAGCTTTATTACCTCATTAAATAAGGAGCAAATGAAGGTCAAAAAGGATACCAAGAAACCACTTCAAGTAAACAATGTGATAGGAAGCAGACAGAAGTTAAACTTAGTTATGTTCTGAATCCTTTTAGTATTTAATGGCAACAACACTCATTTTATAACATACCAAATTTTTTTAGCAATGGTTAGATATGAAAGAAAGATGTCCATTGTGTTTTATAGTCAACCTGGCCAAGAAGCATCCAGATGATGAGATAAATGACAGAGAAGACAAAGAAATGTATAAAAGAAATCTATGCATGAAGAATGTAGTTAAAAACACATATGCTGAACAATGAGTTTATGAATGTTTTCATTAGAAATTTAATGCCTAACAGATAGAATGAAAAAGCTGTAGAGGTCAACAGATAGGCAATTACAGAACATCTTTTAGCCTTATAGACATGAACATAAAAAATCAGCAAAATGTACTCAGTTGTTATACTTAATTTACTATTTTACACTATATTGACATTAAGAAACAGTCCTGCCAAATTGAACTAGATTGTTTTTCTCACCAGATCACTCTCCCCCGATACACATGCTATCTGTGATACAGTTATTTAAAGTTTATTTGGTGAATCTAATCTTAGAACCAAGAGAGATTATAAAGTTTACAATATAACTGTGTATCTGTAATAAGGATATAATTTGCTGTAGGAACTATATAGTCTAGTCTTGGACCAGTGGTTAGTTAGTGTGTGTGTCATTGAGTGGGAACTGACCCAGAGCTGACCTTCCAATAGTATTTCAGAGGCAATGTACATTGCATGGGAAGAGATTGCCACTGCTACTGGAGTAAGATGGTATCTCACCGTGGTTTTGAATTGCATCTCTCTTATTGCTAGTGATTTTGAGCATTTCTTCATGTGTCTGTTGGCCATCTGAATATCTTCCTCTACAAAATGTTTTTCCATGGCTCTTGTCCATTTTGTAATTGTGTTATCAGTCTTCTTCTTGTGGAGGCCCTGTAGGATTAAACTTTTAATATGAGACCCTTGTCTGAAATGGTTGAAAAGTTGTGGTACATTCACACAATGGAATATTATGTAGCACTCAGGAATAATGATTTAAAAATATACTACATAACTTGAGAAAGAGTAGACAGCATTATGTTGAATGAACTAACTCAGTTTCGTAAGGACAATTACTGCATAAGACCATTATTGTAAAAATAGAAGGATAACTAGTAAAACATGTATGGAAACCCAAGAAGGCAAAGCGAGGTGGGGGGAGAAGAAGGATGAGGCTGGGTAGGAGTAAAACCACAAGGTTTGGTGGGTGGAGGGAGGGGGTGAAGGAAATGGGAAGAATCTGGGGGGGGTGTCTGAATATATTGGGTAATTATGGTCAAGGTCCAATGGTGATAGATTTTATAAAACATAACTCATGGGAATGATTGTATTCAACACAATATGAAAGAAGGATAATGTGAAACACAATGTATACAAGCTTTATGAGCAAACCAATGTTGTTTTATGCTGTCGAGTCATCTGCAACCCATAGCTACCCTCTGTACAGCGACTCTGAACCCTGCCCTGTCCTGAAATAAAAAACAACCAAAGCATTCCAACCTAATTTTGCTTTGTTAGGATAAAGACAATCCATTCTCAAAACCCCTTATTGCCATTTAGTCAGAACTGACTCATAGCTGACTTGTTCAGTCCGTTTTTGGAGGCTGTAAGTCACATGCAAGGAGATTGTCCATCTTTTCTCAGAGAAGATGCTTCTTGATTTGAAAAGTCAGAGGTGCCACTTTGTAGTAAAACTACCTATGAACTAAATAAGACTTTACAATGCATAATAAAATGATGGACTATGTGTAGCAGGATAATATTATGTAATTCACTACACTATACACTCATCCTCTGACATAGTTATATAGATTTGAACAAATGTATGTCATGTATTCACCATTAAAGTATCACAAAAAATAGCTTGACGGCCCTTAAAAATCCTTCTTCATCTATTCTTCCCTCATCTATTCATCTCTCCTCACTGCCACTTTCCAAATCCAGTCTTATCAGCCACTAATATTCATTGTTATACAGTCAATTCTGAATCATGACAAACCTTCATTGACTTTCCCATTTTAGAAATCTTTATGACAGGACAATGTCCCCTATTTCTCTCTCAGAGCAGCTGGTGGATTTGAACGACTGATCTTTCAATTAGCAACAAACCCTTGCCTCACTATGCTTCCAGGACTCCTTTCACTCACTCTGTATTGTATTGTTGTTGTATGCCCTTGAGTCAGAGGCAAATCGTAGCTGACTATCCAATTGGCATGTTCCAATAAACAGATGCAGCTCTGGATGTGCTCACAAGTCTATGCCAAGAAATTTGGAGGACAGCTACCTGGCCAAGCAAATAGAAGAGATTCATATTTGTTCTTACTCACAGAAAAATGGATCCAAACAGAACGTTGAAATCATTGAACAATATCCCTAATGTCACATACTCTTGCTGAAGTACCAATGGTACTTTCACAGAAACCTGTCAGAAATTCAAGCTGGATTTAGAAGAGGCTCTAACAAAGAAGATATTATTGCTGATGTCAGATGGATCTTGGCTGAAAGCAGAGAGTACTAGAAAGATTTTTTTAAAATTCTTGTTTTATTGACTTTATAAAGGCAATTGACTGTGTGAATCATAACAAAGGATAACTTTGAGAAGAATGAGAATTCTAGAACGTTAAATTGTACTCATGTGAAACCCAAGCACAGACCAAAAAGCAATTGTGTCTGAACAGAACAAATAAACATTGCATGGTTTAAAATCAGGAAAGGTGTGTGTCAAGCTTATAATCTTTTCCCAAACCAATTTAATCTGTAAACTGAGTAAATCATTTGAGAAGCTGGACTATATGAGAAGAATGTGGCCTCAGGATGGAGAAAGATTCATCAACAACCTTTGTTGTGCAGATGACACAACCTTGCTTGCAGAAATTTAAGAAGTCTTGAAGTATTTAGTTCAGAATATCAAAGACTACTGTTCACAGTGTAGATTACATCTCAGCATCAAGAAAACAAACCCCTTTTCTAGTGAGCCAATAGACAACACCATGATAGATGGAGAAATGAGAGAATTTTCTAAAATTACATTTTACTAGAATCTGAAATCAAAACCAATGGTAGAATCAGTCAAGAAATAAAAAAAAAACATGTTTCATTTGGATATCTCTTGCCAAGGATCTATCTACAGAGCTAAAAAGCAAGGATATCACTTTAAGGACTGCATCCAAGTCATGATATTTTCAATGTCCTCCTGTGTATTGAAAAGTTGACAATTAATAAGGAAAACTGAAGAAGAATCATTGTGGTCTTGGAGAAGAGTACTGAATGGATTCTTGGCATGTATGGCTAAAAGAAAAAAATAAATATGTCTTGGAGAAAGTGTAACAATGGTTCACCTAAGAAACAAAGATGTTGTTGTTGTTGTTAGGTGCCATCTAGACGTAGACTACTGATAGTGACCTTGTGAACAAAAGACCTGAGCACTGTTCATAGAGTTTGCGGAGGCAAGTCATTTCGGAAGTGGATGCCACTCCTGATTCCAAGCTTGTTTTAATTGAGAAGGTCCACCAAACACTGTCCACCATGGGGAACCATTATCACATCTGACACATCAGTGCCACAATGTTTAGCATCACAGCAACCACAAGTTACCTCTGTACAGCTATGCACAGACCACTGCTATACCACTTAGAAGAATGTTTGACCAAAAACAACTAATATCAGGCCTGAAGGCCGCAGATTAAAATCACCCACCTTGGGCTTGGTAGCATAACTTTCTGTCCACTAGGCCAGCGTAGCTCTCTCTATGTTGTCATTGTTTTTGTTGTTAGGTGTTGTCAAGTTGTAGATGACTCAGAGCAACCCTATGAATGAAAGACCTGAGCACTGTTCATAGAGTTTCCGGAGGCAAGCCATTTTGGAAGTGGATGTCACTCCTGCTTCCAGTCTTGTTTTAATTGGGAAGCTCTACCAAGCACTGAAACAAAGATAGAGAAACTTGATATCATGTGCTAAGGGCACGTTATCAGAAGAGGTCAGGCATCATGCTAAGAAGAGGAGAGCAAAATCATCAACAAGACAGATTGACACAGTGACACAACAATGACTGAGTAAGGGGGAAATGGTGCAGAATAAGGTAATGCTTCCATTTGTTCATAGAGTATTTTTGATTTGTAATTGACTCAATGGCACATAAAACAATCTTAGTTTCAGTCAAATTACTGCCAACATTTGCAATCTGTGAATCATTATCTTTCAATGATTATATTCCTCTTTCTCTATGTTGTTGTTAGGTGCCATCGAGTCAAGTACAACTCTAAGTGACCCTATATGAACAAATGATCTGAACCTTGTTTGATCCTGTGCCATCCTCACACTACCCAACACACAAGAGACCACTGTACCAGTCATTGCATCAGTTCACCTGGTCGAAGGTCTTACTCTCCTTTGCCAACCGTCCATTCTTCTTATCATTGTGTCCTTCTCCAAAGAATAGCCCCTCTTAGAAATGTGCCCAAAGTATGTGAGGTGAAGTCTTATTATTCTTGACTCCATAGAGCACTCCTTCTGCACCATCTCTAAGACATATTTGTTTGTGTGGGATGTTCAGTACTTTTCTCCAACATTATAACTTTAAGGCACCAATTCTTCTTCTGTCATCCTTACTTATTGGGCAGGTCTCAGATGCATAGCAAGTGACCAGAAAGTGTATGGCCTGAATCAGACACACTTTAGTCCTCAAACTGACATCATTATTCCTCAATTATTTAGAGAGGTTCCTAACCACAGAGTTTCCCAATGCAATGCATCTTATTATTTTTGACTGCTGGTACTAAATGTGTTAATTGTGGATGCAGGCAAGATAAAGCTGTTGAGAGTTTCAATCTCTTCTCCATACATCATGATGTTGCCTATTGGGTAAGGATGTTTGTGTTCTTGACACTGAGATGTAATCCCTACCAAAGGCTGCATACCTTAATCTTCTGCAACAAGTGCTTTAAATCCTCCTTGCTTTCAACAATCAAGGTTACGTGAAGCTCCAAACAAGCTCTCAAGTTCTCTTTCTATATATTATATGTTAAGTTTAGAACTTTAACCTTAAAGTACATTCTCTTTTCCCCTTTATCCTTTATTGCTTCATTTGGGAATACTTCAGTATAGATGTTACTAAGCATACATTTGAAAGCAGGAGTGGCAACCACTTGCTAAACAACATGCCTCTGGAAATGCTATGAACTTTGAAAAACAATGATAGTTATAGAAAGGCTTCAGGTCTTTTGTTCTTAGGGTTGCTATGAGTCATGCTCAACTTGACGGCAAACAACAAGTATAAAATACTTGTATCACTTACCCTCTGCTACTGTTTGCTCTAGCAATGCTTTCTTTTCATCTTTGAAGGCAGAAAAAATTTCCCAACTCAGTGCTTTCCTACATGTTCCTTCTTTGTTTTTTAAAATCAATTTTAATGAACATTTACAGAAATTTTGAATTTCCATTCATTGTTGCACTTTTCTCCCTGCCCACCCCCCATCCCCAGTTCACGCTTCTCTTTCCTTCTTCAGAGATTGTTTTACTTATTTCTCAAGATACTGATTCTTAATCTCTCCTTAGGTTCTATCTTAAATATAATAGTTTCAGAGACTAATCTCTAGACAATTATAAGGCCTTTTTTTCTCATAGATCTGAATTCCATAGATTTAATCAGGAGTTACAATTACGTATTTATGCAAATGATTATTTGCTTATTGTGTCTTTTTCCATCTTTATGGTGGTGGTGGTTGTGTACAGTTGAATCAGAACTGACTCATGGCTGGCCTTCCAGAGATTGCCGTCTTTCTCTTGTGGTGGTGCATTTCACCTGCAGCTGTTGGGTTTCAATGATGTTCCTTAGGGTTGCCAGTGAAATTCTTTACCACTAGGCCACCAGAGCACCTGGTAGAATACATAAAAACACTGACCAAGTTTCTTTGGTTGATCATTACACATTCAGTATACAGGTAGTCCAGGTTACCAGAAAAATAACTGATTGAAGGATGAGTGACAGACTTAGCAATTATCTCAAATTTTCTACTCAAATTTATTTTAGACATTTTCAAGACAATGTGAATAAAATATGTAAGAGAAGAGCAGATGTGTATAAAGAGCTAGAAAAATTATTCAACCCAGTGTCATTTGTACTGGCCTGATTCTCCTGCTATGTTGTTGTCCTATGTTGATTATCTGGGAGGCTGGGCTCTATGAGGAGAAATGTGGCATCAAGATTGGAGGAAGACTCATCAACAATCTGCACTATGCAGATGACACAATCCTACTTGCTGAAACTGAAGACGACCTGCAGCACTTGCTGCAGAACATCAAGGACTGCAGCCCTCAATATAGATTGAAGCTCAACATCAAGAAAACAAAGATTCTCACCACTGGGCCAATTGGCAGCATCATACTATATGGTGAAAGGATTGAGATTGTTGACAGCTTCAGTTTGCTTGGCTCCACAATGGAAATTAAAAGATGAATTGCATTGGGAAAGTCTGCTGTCAGAGACCATTTCAAAGTACTGAAGAATAACAATGTCAGTCTGGAGACTAAGGTACACCAGATACAGGCCATGGTTTTTGCAATTACTAGCTCTGCATCAGAAAGCTGGGCAGTGACTCAGGGTGATAGAAGGAGAATTGATGCCTTTGAGCTGTGGTGCTGGAGAAGAGTGTTGAATATACCATGGATGGGTAGGAGAACAAACAGGTTCTCCATAAAGAGTGTGAAACCAGACTGCTCCTTGGAGGCAAGAATTCTGAAGCTTCATCAGACATACTTTGGACATGTTGCAAGGCAGGACGAGCCCTTGGAGATGACCGCCATGCTTGCAAGGGTGGAAGGACAGCTCAGGAGAGGAAGACCCTCGATGAGATGGATTGTTTCAGTGACTGGAGTAATTGGGGTAGGTGTGTCAAAGACAATAATATTGGCACATGATAGAGCAGGGTATAGGGCTATTTTACATAGGATCACTATGAGTCTCAAGCTACTCAACTGCACATAACAACGACAACGTTGTTGTCATTGTTGGGTGCTGTCAAGTCCAGTTTAACTCACAGCAACCCTGTGAACAACAAACCTGAATCCAGTCCTACCCTGTGCCATCCTCATCACCTCTGATACACCTGAGCCCATTGTTGCAGTCACTTTGTCAATACATCTCAGTGGGGGACAACTACTCTTTCACTGATCCTCCATCTTCCCCAACATGATCTCCTTTTCCAAGGAATATTATCTCCTAGCAACATGTCCAAAGTATGCGTGATGAAGCCTCTCCATCCTTGCCTCAAAGGAGCACTCTGGCTGCAACTTTTCCAAGACATATCAGCTCATTATTTTGCCAGTCCATTCAGTATTCTTCTCTAATATATCAAATCAAAAGCATCAACACCAAGATGAATGTCAGAAGAGTCTGAATATTGTGTTAGTACATGGAGAAGCTGAAACAAAGGGAAGAAATCAGGAAGTTAAGGAGCTGAACAGAAGATTTCAAAGGACAGTTTGGAAAGACAAAGCCAAGTATAATGAAATATGTAAAGAGTCAGGAAAAAAAAAAAAGAATGAACTCACTTGGCATTTCTTAAGCTGAAGGAGCTGAAGAACAAATTCAAGCCTCTATGGACAGAATAATGGCATGATCCAGGAGGCATCAAAGGAGGATGAAGTAAACAGAGTCACTGTATCAAAAAGTATTTGCCAAGACAGAAGAATTCAATAAAAAACATATGATCAAGAGGCAATGATGATGAAAGAAGTTGTTAAAGCTGCTTTGAAGGAATTGACAAAAAGAAAGACCAACTGACATATTTCAACACACAGATGCTGTCCTGGACATGTTGATCAGATTGTGCCAAGAGATACACATTCTTGAGGATTTATTTTCATTTTCTTTAATTGCCATTTAAAAATGTATATGAGTAATTGATGCCTATGTATAATAGTGTGTGCATGGGGCAGGGGGAGAGAAAAGAAAGCTATTCACAAATGATCACTGAGCCAGGAATAAAAAGGCTGGCAGCTTTCTCTACTGGGATTAGCAATGTGTCATGTGAACTCAAGCTAATAATTTAATTTCTTAGTTCATCTATTTTTCCTTATTGAAATTGAAACTGACAGTGCCTTTCTACAAGCTATTTGCCTGCATCTACCACAGCACTAAGTGTAAAGAAATCATTCTTTAATACTTGGCGGTGAGTGGATTATTCTATGTAGCTATATAGAGGAATGATGAAGGCATTGTAAAACTTTAGGATAAAAATTTCCACTGCATTTAATGTACTATTCTATACTTTACCAGAGTATGGTCCTCAGCGTGCTACAGTATCATTGTTGTAAGAATGAAATCTCTGAAAATAAAAGCTATGGTCTTACCAGCATAATGTGTTAGTGTGTTAGTCTAACGTGGAAACACTGTACTAAAAAACCAGTGTAGAAAACCTGTACAAAAAAAATTGGTACTGAGATGCTTTTACATTCAGCTTTAAGAACAATCTCATAGAGAGGTAAAATAATGACAGTGATTTTCTTGTGTGCTTGTGTGGCTTATATGAAGAGTCTGGAAGCAACTGCCAGACAACCACTGACAGAATAACTAACATAGCTTCTATAACCATATCGAACTCCAAATCACAACCCTCGGTCTAAATAAAGATGTTTCCTGATGTGGAAATGTTTGTGAGAATCTTCTCAAATCTTTCAGTTTAAGGAATATTTCATACTATCATTACTGAGAAGAATAAAACTACTAATTGAGAAGATCAGGATGATCCTTCTTGGATGATTTGGAACTGACAATCATCATTTATATAACCAAGACAGTTACTTTGAAGAGAAAAAAGAAATATTTCTCTGATGTGTCTTAATACTTATGTATTTATTTAAACTCTAGTCTTACTCTTTTACAGCCATATCTTGTATGAATGTGTCTGTTGTTATCATGTTCTGTGAAGTCGGTCCCTGACTCATGGCACAATGAAATAAAACACAGCTAGGTCATTTGCTGGATTTTGGTTAGATGATTTTTTGAAGCAGATCATGAGATTTTCTTTCTAATCCATGTTACAGTGTTTATGGTGCCCCCCGCCCCGCAAGCTGTATGATCTTTAATTTTGTCCTCTTCCTTCCCATCACCTAGAGATCATTTCACCTTCAACTCTCTTTTGCAGCCAGTCTCTTGTCTCTTCTTTCCTCGAGAAAGAGAAATGCATGGTTTCTTGCCTTTGTCAGTAACAAAAATATTGGAAAGCCAGGTAGGCAAGCTGTTGCCATTGGCATCTTTCACGTGAACCACATCAAAAGAGCCAGGATTTCCCTCTATTCTGTTGGTGATCACACCAATTCTTCCAAGGTGAGCACCTCCAGTCACCATGCACAGGCTGGTTACCAGTGTCACCCTTGATGAAATCAATAATCTCTCCAATTTCCAACTCGAACTGAATGCTGTCTGTCATTCACTTTGATGAGAGAATCAGGTTAGCGAATGTCACAAGATGAGGGATTCCTTTTGTGAACCTGAAGATCTTTCTTACTTTAAATCAGATGTACTTTGCCTCCTCATGTTGTGTGCAGTGAATAGTAAATTGACCCTTGGTGTCTTGGCTCAGAAGGAAATTCTCTCTGGCCTCATCAATGCTGATCACATCCATACAACCAGCAAGGTACGTTATATCAGTTAGGACCTTGCCATCAACCGATTTTTTTAAAAACTTCTCCTTTCAGGTCATAATTAAATCTGTTTCTTATGAAAATGATCAATGGTAGACATCCTCTCAGTTTGTTGGGACCAGTAGATGGATGAGGAGCAAAAACACCTGTCAGTCTGTCCTGCATTCAATGCTTTGGAGCTGCTGCACACTTCAGATGCTTCTCAGGACCACGAGCCATGACTTCACTGGGCATAGAGAGGCTGTAATTCAGTCTTGATATACTATACTCGGTATTACTTCTAATGAAGCCTGTTCTGCATTTAAGGAACAGGATAGCTTCCACCGAGAACACAGTACATGGAATGCATTGGCTGGAATTGAACCTGGCTTTTCTGCACCTTGTGGTGTGCTACCAAATCAGAACCACTTCACAGCTGACCTTCAAGTGTCGTTTTTTGTGTTTTTTTTTTTTTTTTGTTCTAGAGGCTATCAATTACATAAGAGAATATTGTCTGCCTTTCTCCCATGAAACAGTATAGATTAGAATCTCATGCCTTTGGGTGT
>NW_006400086.1:2203912-2208657 GCF_000299155.1 Elephantulus edwardii
TAGATTAGAATCTCATGCCTTTGGGTGTTATCCTTGTGCAGAGGCCATTCTAATCTTCTCTGTATTGTTCCAATTTTAGTATATGTGCTCCAGAAGTGAGCACTAGAATCTCATGCCTTTGGGTTGGCAGTGCAACTCTTTACCACTAGGCCACCAGATCTCTTCTGCATAGAAGATGAGAATTCTACCACTGAATCACTGGGAGTGACAAATGGACTAATGCTGTTGATTTCTAGCCCAGAGTTAATGGATTACCTGCAACTCTGTACTCCTCTATATGTACTAGGGGGAAAAGTTATTAATTGTACTGTTGTTATTCAAATAAACCTAAATACATCAGACAGAATGACTCAGTGTACAGCTATCATCTTGTTATTATAGTTATTTTTGTCACTGGCAAAGGATCAATCTCATTTGTTCAAGAAATAGATATCTTTATTTTCCCTTGACATTTACCTAGCTATGGGAGACAATCATCTCCATGACAATACTCCCTTTTAAACTGCCATTATCTTTTCAAGACAAAATGAAAGCATCCTGAGCCCTTCAAGCTTTCCTAACATTTTAGTTTAGAGGTCAGAATCCAGTTCTTTAGTTATTATAGCCAGCATATTAGATAGGGTTTACTTAAAAAAGTTTCAGTTCCACCAGATGCATTTGTACTCTTTTGGTGTACTACGTGATTTTATTTTTTTTACTTTCAACCATTTAAGTTACTGTCATTAAGTATGTTTGTTAAATTATCTGACTATAATACTGGCCTCAAGCTTCCAGAAGGAAGAAAAAGTATGACTGATAATACAAAGGCCAGAAGAAACCATCTGGGCATGCTTCTACTACTCTCATGCTTGCCAAATTCTCAGGCCCCTCAGAAGGCTATCTAGCCCCATAGCTACTGAATTTTACTAAAGTTTGGGACATTTTCCAGACTTATATTGAATGAGGGGCCACTTTGCACAAACCAATACATAGTTTGAGTAGTATGATTAAAGATATTATCTCAATCAGTTCTCTAAAGATTGATGAGATTTAGTATGTATCCAAAATATAATAGGTGGCTGTGGGTAAGAGAGGGGGCAAAATCAGACTATTATTTAATTCCTATTTATAATTTTTGAGCCAAAATGGTAATGAAAGCCCTAAGAGTGATTAATATTACTGTTGTTGTTGTTGTGTGCTGTTGATTCACTTGCAACTCAGAGCAACATTATGTACACCTCTGAACTCTGCTCTATCCTGAGCCAACCTTATTCTCTCTTGTTGCTGTCCATTTGCTAGGGGGGAGCAGTGACACCCTGATGGGGGGCGCATAAGCACAATGTGACACATCACTTTGGGAACACTTCAGAGAGCCAACTCAACTTTACTGGGGGTTGCAATGTACTTGTATATAGGCAAGTAAACAGGAAAGCAGGATAGGGTGGGCTTGTAGATGTGGGGCATGCAAACTGGATAGGAGAACCTCAGCTCATTGTAGACTACTCCCAGCTCAACAAATGTGGCAACCATATTATCAGGTGGTGAGCTTTCTCAAGCCAGCACCGCCAAACACAGGAGAGCTGTCTCTATCCCATGTTAAAAGCTGTTGGGTCAGATAGGCTTGCACTTATCCGGAGCTAGGCGACCTGCCCTGGCCAGAGGCCCTCTCTGCCTCCCAAACATTCCCCAATACTCTCTGACACACCCAACTCAACCTCAGACACTAAGTCAATCCATCTCATCCAGGGTTTTCCTCTATTGTGCTGTCCTTCCACCCTTCCAAGCATGATGTCCCTCTCCAAGGAGTGGTCTCTCCTGGCGTCATGCCCAAAGTATGTCAGATGAAACTTCATAAATTTTGCCTCCAAGAAGCAGCCTGGCTTCATCCTCTCCAGATGAATCTGTCCTCCTGGCAGTCCATGGTATATTTAATACTCCTCTAAAGCACCACAGTTCAAAGGCATCACTTCTTCTGTCATCTCTAATCATTGTCCAGCTTTCTGATGCATAACAAGTAATGATGAAGACCATGGCATGGATCAGGTGCACCTTAGGCAATTTATTATTATCATATATGCTTAATATTATGAAGATATCAAATATTATATTAAAAATACCAAATATTATCTTAAAAATAAGTGTTTAAAGTCTTTTTCACTTTCAGTAAGCAAGATTGTTTCATCTATGTAATGGAGACTACTATGTAATAAGTATTACTATGTAATAAGTCTACTTGTAATACTGATGCCACATTCCTCTTCATGGAGTCCAGCTTCTCAAATGATTTGCTCAGCATAAAGTTTGAATAGGTATGGAGAAAGGCTACAACTCTAATGCATACCTTCTTGGCCTAGCCATAGGTTTCATATGAGCATAATTAAGTGTTCTGAAATTTTCAAATGCAAGTGCCACACTTCCATTAAATAATGCACTTAACACATTAAGATTTTTATGTACAAGAATTTCAGGCTTTTTAATATTTAAAACTCTGTGGCTGTGTATATAAGTACCTAAATATATTTTTTAGAAAAAAATTATGTTCTAATTTTCTCTAGACACATAGTTCTGAATTAATAGGCAGGATGCACAATGTGGCATTTAAGGAGAGTTCAGCTATAGAAGCAGTGTGGTGTCATTGAAAGGACATTTCTTTTCCATCAGGCAGGTTGCCTTTGGCAAGTTAATTGACTTCTCAGTAGCAGAAAGAATTTTTTTAAAAAGTTAACTAAACCTCCAGCAGGGTGCTGGCCATGTCATAGGTATTCAGGGAAAGGTATTTAATATGTTAGTCTTTGTTATTGTCATTAGTAGGTGCCACTGAGGCAAGTACAAGTTATAGCGACCCTATGAACAACCAATCTTAACACTGTCCTATTCCGTGCCATCCTCACAATCTCTGACATGCTCAAGGCCATTGCTGGAGTCACTGTGTCAATCCACCTGGTTGAGAGTCTTCCTCTTTTTTTTCTTTCATTATTAATAATTTTAGTGAAAATTTACAGATATTTTGGATTTCCATTCATTCACTGTTGCACTTTTCTCTCTGCCCACCCCCTTTCCCCCAGTTCACTCTCTCTTTGAAAAGTAAAAGAAAAATTCTTTCATTGTTATCTAATCCCTCCCCCCAAGTCCATTCCACTATGCAGCCTGCGTTCTGGACTCCTGTTGTGACAATAGTACCTAATGGTATATCCCTTTGAAGCAATTTTCTCCCTTATCTGTTTCAATGCAATATACATAATTTATCCCATCTTTCTCAGTCTTCCCAAAACCCCAATGTCAGTTCCATTTTACATCAATGGCACTATGCAATATTTGTCTTTTTGTGACTGAGATATTTCACTCAGCATAATGTCATCGAGGGTCACCCATTTTGTATAGTATTTCATGAGTTCCTTGTTTTCAATGCAATGTAGTATTCCATTGTGTGAATATACCACAACTTCTCTATCCATTCGTTTGTTGATGGGAACTTGGGTTGTTTCCAACTCCTTGATATTGTAAACAAAACCATGATAAACACGGGTGTGTATATATCTGTCTGGGTAGCAGTTATGGTTTCTTTGAGGTATATTTCCAGTAGAGGAATTGCTGGACCAAAGACGGTCTTCCTCTCTTACATCACCCCTCTACCTTCCCAAGCATGGTAGATGTTCTAAGTTGATTCTGACTCATATTGATCAAATGAAACAATGCACAGACTTGTGCCGTCCTCCCAATCATTATGCTTGAGCCCATTGTGACAGCTGCTGGGTCAATTAATCTTATTGAGGTTCTTCCTTTTTTGTGCTACCCCTCTACTGTGTAAGCTAAGTTCCAGGAATCCAGAATATAGTAAGAAGTAATTCTGAAAAGGAGAATTACTGTAGTAATAACTCTACTTGGTATTAATAATATAACTTAGGATAAGAAATATGCCTCTTATATCTTCATTTAATAAATGAGAAATCTGAGAGCAACAGTCAAGTTCTCAATTTCTAACAGAAAGGCTGGCAGTTTGAAACATCCACATAGGGTTTTACTGGCTGTGCAGCCAATAAAACCTTCTGGTGCAGGTCTACCCCGTCACATGGAGTCATAATGAGCTGCTCCAAGTGAGAAAGATAACAGATTTCTCAATCTTTTAACATCCTCAGAAATCTGACGGAACAATGAGGTGGTTTGAATGGAAAGTAATTAGCAAATGAACAGCCTAAACAACTCTGGCTCAGGATTTAATTGTATGGCCTTTAGAAAAACGACCTATAATTTTCTTGTGCCTCAATTTCCTTTTTCGGAAAGTGAAGGAGAAATATTCTCTTTCAAAAGGTGAGATGTTTGTCAAACTAAAAAAAATAAATGGATGTTACATTTAGGGTATGACCTTCTTTAAGGAAAAGCTTTGATGAAAATTTATTTTTTATGTAAGTCTGTGCTACATCAGGATTGGAGGAAGATTCATCAACAACCTGTGTTATACAGATGATACAATCCTGCTTGCTGAAACTGAGGAGGACCTAAAGCGATTGATGCAGAAGGTCAAGGACTGCAGCCTTCAATATGGATTGAAGATCAACATCAAGGAAACAAAGATTCTCACCACAGGGCCAGTTGGCAGCATCATGATCGATTGTGAAGATACTGACATTGTTAACTTGCCTCCACAATCAACACTCTTGGCACCAGCAGCCAGGAAATCAGGAGACGAATTGCATTGGGAAAGTTGGCTGTCAGAGATATCTCCAGAGTACTGAAGAGCAATGACATCATTCTGGAGTCTAAGGTGC
>NW_006400086.1:2209440-2210547 GCF_000299155.1 Elephantulus edwardii
AAAGCACAATGTACATGAACAAAAAACCAATGTAAATGAAAGACTGTATAAAACACAATATACAAGCATAAAACACAATGTATATGAATGTAGTCATATTCTGTTGAGTACAACCCATAGCAACCCTGTGAATAACACATCTGAACCGTGTCCTATCCTGTGCTATCCTCACACTTCCTGACACACTAGAACCCATATCTACAGTCACTGTGTAAATCCACCTGGTTGAGGGTCTTCTCTTTCGCCAACATTCTGCCTTTCCAAGCATGATATCCCTGTTCAAGGAATAGCCTCTCTGAACAACTTCTTTGTGAGGTGCAGCTTTATCATCTTTGCCTCCAAGGACCAGGCTGGCTGCACATTCTCCTAAATATATTTGTTTGTTAAATGAGAGTCCATAGAATGTTTACGACTCTTTTCCAACACCATAGCAAATATATCAATTCTTCTTCTGTCATTCCACATATTGACTGTATGCAAGACAATAAAAATATGTTGTTGTTAAGTGCCGTCGAGTCATAGGCAACTCATAGCAACCCTATGAACAAAAGGCCTCCACGCTTGCATGCGTAACTTTCATCCTTTCTCCAGGTTCATAGGGTTTCTGGAGGCAAGCTATTTACGGAAGTGGATGCCATTCCTGCTTCCAAAATAAATACATAAGAAGGAAAAAAATGCAAGGGGAGGACTAAAAGATATCTATATTAAGAGATGAATATAACATGCTCAAAAATTGTAAAAAATGTTACGACTACATAAAGGAATACACACACACATACATACATACATATACATATATAATTGTTGTTGTTAGGTGCCATCGAGTTACTCCAAGTGTTGACTGTGGATCCAAGTAAAATGAAATAATTAACAATTTCAGTTTTTCCTTCATTAAATCACACTGCTTCCTGTTGGCCCAATGGTGAGGATTTTTATTTTCTTGATGCCAAGATGTAATCCATATTACACAATGCAGGAAACAGCAAAGGAAGGTTAAAGAAATATAGGAAGTCTCTCTACAAAAAATAAAAAAAAGAAAGTAAAAGAAAATTGGTCAAAACTTCACCGTTTCAGGAAGTAGCATATGATCAAGAACCAATGGTAATG
>NW_006400086.1:2211011-2212334 GCF_000299155.1 Elephantulus edwardii
CAATACCTAGACCAAAAAGCTGTTGTCTGAATAAAACAAGGGAATGATATATGGTTTTAAATCTGGAAAGGCGTACAATAGTATTATATCCTTTCTCCATATTTATTCAATCTATATGAAAAGAGAAGACTCATTCGTATACTGTAGATGACACAATTTTGCTTAATTGAAATGAAGAGAACTTAAAACATTTACTGAAAGGCTGAAAGATGAAAGGCTTCAAACTTCAACATGGATTATACTTAAATTGAAACAAAATTGAAAACAAAACCCCCTCACTTTTCTAATTGGATGAAAAAGGACACTATGTTGCTGTTGTTGTTATGTGCCATTGAGTTGCCTGCAACTGGTAGCAAGCCTTTGTACATTAGTTCTGAACTGTGCCCTATCCTGAGCCAATCTCATTGTCTCCGACAGACCTAATCCCACTTCTCCAGTCACGGAGTCAATCCATCTCATCTTGGGGCTTCCTCCCCTGCACTGTCCCTCCACACTTTTGTCTTTTATTTATAATCTGAGTCTGTTTATATAAATGTATTTACCTTTGTTGTAATGTTTGTGCAACTATCTGCGTCATCATTGTATTAATGATTGTGGATCATTCCTTTATAGTAGATGCCTTTCCCCTTACTCAAATTATTATGTATCTGCTCTCTTGTTAATGATTTTGCTTCCCTTCCTCTCATACCTACTAGTAATGAAAAAGCACTTCTGTGTTTTCAGATAATTTCTTTGAGTATCTAGACTCATCCTTAATAAAATTAGATTTTTAACTAGTCCCCTATGTCTTCAAGTACTCCAAAGCCAGCAGATAAATTTCTAGCTGAATGCCAGCAGGAGGTTCCTTGCAAGTGTGTGTTCATAATACTATGTAATAATGTGAAAGCGAGTCTTCCCCTCGCCCCAGTACTGCTTTAATCTCACTGCTTAAGCCTTAAATTTCTAAAAAAAATTTATTCTAATCTATTACTTTAAGATCAAGTCAGTTTTGCTGTTTTCAGGATTTATTCTCCAGTTTTTATTAAAAATAAATTATTATCCCCCAAAAAGAGAATAAACTTGATTTGCCTGGATTTTTTCATTTTAAGGACGATGTAAAACAATTCATCTTTACTTAAAATGAAAAGTGCCGCTTTCTCAAAAAATTGCAAATAGAGATACCATTTGACCCAGCAATCCCATTACTGGGAATATACTCCAGAGAGACCATGTCTGCCATCCAAGTAGATATATGCACACCCATGTTTATTGCAGCTTTGTTTACAATAGAAAAGAGTTCGAAGCAGCCTAAGGGCCCATCAACAAATGAATGGATAGAGAAGC
>NW_006400086.1:2213116-2217854 GCF_000299155.1 Elephantulus edwardii
GGAGAAAGATGGGCAATCTCCTCCCATGCTATTTACTACCTCTGGAAATCCACTGGAGGGTCAGCTATGGGTTGGTTCTGACTCGATGGTACACAATAACAACAACAATATATATACATACATAAAATAAGGCCCCACAATCTGATGCAATACCTATTGACGTGTTTCAACAAACAGGTGCAGTCCTGGATGTAGTTATTAGTCTTTGTTACAATAGAATGTGGAAATTATTGAACAATATTACATGCAAGTAAAATCAAGCTGAAGATTATTTAAAAAATGACTGAAACAGTACACTGACAGGGAACTCCTAGAAAGGCAAGCTAGCTTCATAAGAGACCATAGAACTAGAGATATCATTGCTGATGTCAGATGTACCTTGGCAGAAAGCAGAGAATACAAGAAGGATGACCATTTGTGTTTTATTGACTATGCAAAAGCTTCTGACTCTGTGGATCAGAAGAAATTATGGATAATATTGAAGAGAATGAGAATCCCAAAACAATCACACTAATATGAATCCTATATCTAGAACAAGAAGCTACTGTTTGAACAAATCAAGGGAATCATGGTTTAAATCTCTAAGGTTGTGCATCAGGGTTGTGTATTTTCTCCACATTAATTCCATCTACATATACTGAAAAAAAATCACTCAAGAAGCTGGCATCTATGAAGAAGAATTTGGCATCAGGATTGGAGGAAGATTTATCAGCAACCTGAGGTATGTAGATGATACAACCTTGCTTGCAGAATGTGAAGAGAACTTGAAGCATTTACCACAGAATATTAGAGATTACAGTCTTCAATATTGATTCCATTTCAACACGAAGAAAGCAAATGCCTCTCCACAGAGCCAATAATGATAGGTGGAGAAAAGATTGAAGTTGTCAATGATTTCATCTTCCTTGGATCCACAACCATCACCCAGGGTAACAGGGTCAAGAAATCCAAAGACTTATTACATAGAGAAAATATGCTGGTAAGGCCTTCTCCAAAGTGCTAAAGACCAAAGGATGAAGTTTTTGTGTTGTGTAGGGGTTTTAAAAATTTTTTTTATACTACTTTATTTACAAAATTCAAATACATTGTTTTCCAGAACAGATTCTTCCAATTTCCCTCACCCTCCTACCCATCAAATTGTACAACTCCATGACTAATCCCCTCTCCCCCTGCACTTCCTCATCCCTCTGCCCCCCATTCTCCCTCCACCTCCAGATCCTCATACTCATTCTACAATAATTGTTTTATGTAGTATTTATTTTTTTTGGAACAGAGTTATTCCACTCAGCATGATGCTTTCCATTCCCTTTCAAGTTAGGTAATAATTTACGCAGCATGCAGGAGCAATGATTTTGTTCATTATTACCTAATTTTGAATGATGTTTTATAGACTAAAGTGCACCTAATCCAATCCATGATGGATTAAAATATTTCCTAAGCATTAGAAAGTTGGACAATGACTAAGGATGACAGAAGAAGAATCAATACCTTTGAGTTGTAGTATTGGATAAGAGTACTATCGATGACCTGTGGATGACTAAAAGAAAAAAAAAACCCAAATCTGTCTTAGAGGAAGTGCAGTCAGGTTTCTCAGCTGTAAAAATGATGAAACTTTGCCTCATATCTTTTGAGCACATTGTCAGGACAGTCCAAGTCTCAGAAAAGGACATCATCCTGGGAAAAGGAGAGAATCAGAGAAAGAGATGCTGATCCTCAATAAAAGGAATTGACACTGTGACTTTAATAGTGGGTTCAAGCATATAAGAGTTTGTGAAGATGATGCAGCATAGGGAAATGTTCCAATTTATTGCTCATACAATTGCTATGAGTTGTAGGCTACTTGATGGTACCTTATAACAGCAATATATGCACAGACAATTGTTACACACAATACACGTATTGTATTGTTACACATATACACTTGTGTATATGCCACATAACAAGAACAGCAACAAATATATAAATATCAATATATAAATAAACATAGGTATATAAATATAAATAGATATGCGATTGGCACAGGATAGAGCAGGGTTTACGGCTGTTGTACATAGGGTCGCTATGAGTCGACGGCACATAACAACAACAACATATAAATATATACATATACATATATACATATATATGATGGCCTAGTGGTAAGGAACTGTCCTGCAATTCCAAAGGCATGTGGTTCAAATCTACCAACAGGAGAAGGATGGACAATATCCTTCTGTGAGATTAAATGTCTCTGAAAACCTGTTGGACGGTCAGCTATGGGTCAGTTCCAACTTGACAGTACACAACAAATTATATATATATATGTATATATATGACACGAAACTGAGGAGGATCTCATGCACTTGTTGCAAAAGGTCAAGGACTGCAGCCTTCAGGATGGACTGAGGCTCAATGTCAAAAAGACAAAGATTCTCACCACTGAACCAATTGGCAGCGTCAGGATGGATAACGAAGAGATTGAGATTGCTCACAGCTTCAGTTTGCTTGGCTCCACAGTCAACACTCTTGGCACCAGCAGTCAGGAAATCAAAAAGCGTATCACGATGGGAAAGTCTTCTGTTAGGGACCTCTCTAAAGTACTCAGGAACAACAGTGTCTCTCTGGAGACTAAGGTGCGCCTGATACGGGCCATGGTCTTTGCAATCACTTGTTATGCATCAGAGAGTTGGACAATGACTAGGGAGGACAGAAGGGGAGTGGATTCTTTTGAGCTGTGGTGCTGGAGAAGAGTACTGAATGTACCATGGACTGCCAGGAAAACAAACAGATTCATCTTGGAGAGGATTAAACCAAGCTACTCCTTGGAGGCAAGGATTCTGGGGCTTCGTCTGACATACTTTGGACATGTTGCCAGGAGGGACGGGTCCTTGGAGAGGGACATCATGCTTGGAAGGGTGGAGGGACAGCGCAGGAGGGGAAGACCCTCTATGAGATGGATTGATTCAGTGACTGGGGTAATCGGGATGGGTGTGTCAGAGGCAGTGCGGTTGGTGCAGGATAGAGCAGGGTTTAGGGCTGTTGTGCATAGGGTCGCTATGAGTCGCAAACGACTCGACGGCACATAACAAAAACAACATATATGTATATGTATGTGTGTGTGTGTGTATATATATATATATAATTTCTATATAAGAAGGATGGGAAATGCCTCTGAAAACTCACTGGAGAGTCAGCTATGGTTTGGTTCCAACTCTATGCTATACAACAACATAAATGATGGAAGTGATAGATAGATAGATAGATAGATAGATAGATAGATAGATAGATAGATAGATAGATAGTAGCTGCCTTTGAGTCTCATACAACTCATAGTGAACTTATGAACAAGAGATCAGAACCCTGTCCTATTCTGAGACATCCTCAACTATGACATACTCGTGCTGCACTGACCCTCCATCTTTCTAAGCATGATGTTCCTTTCCAATGAAGAGACCCTCCTAACAATATGCTTAAAATATATGAGATGAAGCTTCTCCATCCTTGCCTTTACAAAGCACTCTGGCTGTACTTTCTCCAACACATTTTTTTTTCTCTTGTGGCAGTCTATGGGATATTCAGTACTCTTCTCCAACACAACATACAACTCAAAGGGATTGATTCTTCTGTCATCTATTTCCTAAACAACATGAAACTCTATGAACTGTGATAAATGACGATAGTTACAGAAAGGCTTCAAGCCTTTTGTTCATTAGGTCACTATGAGTCATGCTCGACTTGATGGCAATCAACAACAACAACCCACAGAAAATTATTGAAAAGACCAAGGCCTGAATCAAGTGACCTTAATCTTTAAATTGACATCATTGCTTCTCAATACATTGGAGAGGTCCCTGACAGCTGACTTTCCCAATGCAGTGTATCTTTTGATTTCTTGACTTTGGGACCAAATGTGAATCCTAGTAAGATGGAATCTATGGAATTTCAATCTTTTCTCCATATGTTGTGATGCTGTCATTTGGACAAGTGGTGAGGATTTTGGTCCTTTGGTGTTGGGCTGTAATCCATATTGAAAGTTATAGTCATTGATTTTCTGCAGCAAGGGTTTCAAACTACACTTCAGGAAACTATCATCTGTGTAATGCTGGTTGTTGATGAGTCCAATCCTGATACTGCATTCTTCTTCCTAGAGTCTTACTTCATAAATTATTTGCCCAGCACACAGATTGAATAGTTGTGGAGAAAGAATGTATCTCTCACATACACCATTCTTACTTTTAAACCGTGAATTGGACAACAGCTTCTTGGTCTATGTATAGATTTCCTATAATTAAGTGTCCTAGGATTCTCATTCTCCTCAATGTTAGTCACAGTTTGTTGTGAGATTATATATATATATATATTCAAATGCCTTTGCATAGTCAGCAAAACAGATAGTCTTCCAGATGATCAAGTAGTAATAAGTTACTCTACAAAGCCAAATGCAAACGGTTCGAGTTCACCAGCTGCTCTGTAAGAGAAAGGTGGGCAATCTTCTGTGTGATTTATGGCCTTTAAAAACTAGGTGAATAGTCAACTATGAGTATGTTCCTTATTCCATGGCATGTAACAACAACAATATATATCATGTGTGTGAGCATTTGTGTGTTTATATATATCTTAAATTTTCATTTTGGATATAGGCCAACAAGCTGTATCTTTTACTTATCATTGTTGTTGTTATGTGCCGTCGAGTCGCTTGTGACTCATAGCGACCCTATGTACAACAGCCCTAAACCCTGCTCTATCCTGTGCCAATCTC
>NW_006400086.1:2218644-2223070 GCF_000299155.1 Elephantulus edwardii
AAGTCAGCGTGAGATTGTCCTATCTTAAAACAGTTTCAGTCAAATTCTAATAGCTCCTGCTTAGTGACATATATTCTTACTTAAGTAAATAAAATAATAATTATTAAACAGCACAGTAGAGTTCTCTCAAATGTATCTCAATGTATTAATTCATTTTCTATATATTAATACTCACCACTAGGCCAACTGACAACACCATGATGGATGGTGAAGGGATTGATATTGTTAACAGCTTTAGTTTGCTCGGCTCCACAATCAACATTTTTAGTACCAGCAGCCAGGAAATAAAGAGATGAATTGTATTGGGCAAGTCAGCTGTCAGGGACCTCTCCAGAGTACTGAAGAGCAACAACGTCAGTCTGGAGACTAAGATGCACCTGATCCAGGCCATAGTCTTTGCAATTTCTTGTTATGTGTCAGAGAGAGAGAGCGAGCTGGACAATGACTAGGGATAATAGAAAGAGAATTGAGGCCTTTGACCTGTGGTGCTGGAGAAAAGTGTTGAATATACCATGGACTGCTCGGAGAACAAACAGGTTTTTCCTGGAGAGGGTGAAACCAAGGTACTTCTTGGAGGCAAGGATTCTAAAGCTTCCTCTGACATACTTTGGACATGTTGCAAGAAGTCCTTGGAGAGGGACATCATGTTTGGGAAAGTGGAGGAACAGTGCAGGAGAGGAAGACCTTTGATGAGATGGTTCAATTCTGTGATTGGGTGGTGGAGTAAGTGTGTTGGAGACAGTGAGGTTGGCACAGGATAGAGCAGGGTTTATCGCTCTTGTACATAGAGTTGCTATGAGTCACAAGCGTCTTGACGGCACATAACAACAACAACTAATAATACTGGATTGCTGTCTTTTTGCACTTACAGGTAATCATAAAGAGTACTAATTTTCATACATGTTTTCTCCTTTCCTGATGATTTCTTAAAAACATGATAGCTAAATGGTAAAAAGCTATGCTGCAATGTCAAAAGCTCACAATCAGAATTCACCAGATCTCTTCTGGGTTTTACTGCCTCTGAAAATCCACTGGGGGGTCAGCTAGAAATCGGTTCTGCTGGAGAGAGCATACACCAACAAGTAGTAGAATTGCTTTGTCAGTGTATGTCTATATTAATTTATAGCTCGATAAGGCCAAGGTTAACTTACATTTACCTGCAGTCTCAATAATATAATATTCTTATTTTCTCCTTTTTGGTTTTTTTTTTCATCTTTGCAAAGGACCTATGTGAAAAATGGTATCTCACTGATGGTTTTTTTTTTGTTTGCTTGTGAAAGAATTTGTTTGATCAGACATTTTAATATGTTCATTACCAATGGTTTTTTAATATAAATGGTTCCTGCCTTGTTTCTATGTTTATGTTAGGATTTTCATTTTTTTTTATTAATTTGTGAACTCACTTTGTGTCTGAGGTGTTAGGTTTATAAGACAGTAATATTATCATTATTCTCTCTTCTTTGCCAATATTCTTTCAGCCTCAACATAGACACTTGATTGAAGAACACTAATAATAATAATAGCAATAACTAAAACTTATACATAACCTTTATGATGCTAGAGCTCTGTCACCGATACTAGCAGCATCACCCATGGTGGGCAGGTTTTAGCAACGTTGCTGGACAAAGTCTAGAGAGAAAGATTGTCCCATATTCATCCAAAAATCAGTCAGTGGAAATGATATGTGTGGATTACTACAGAATTTAAACCAATAAAAATGTGTCTGGAGATAACACCTTCCCTCAATTTGGAAGATACTCTGCAGGCCTCAGGCCTGGTCTAAATTGTTTTTCTGTCAAACATTCTTCTAGGTCGTATAGCACTGGTCTGTGCATTGCTGTACAGAGGTAACTCGTGGTTGCTGTGATGCTGAAGACTGTGACAATGATGTGTCAAATGTGATAATGTTTACCCCTGGTGGACAGTGTTTGATGGAGCTTCCAGTTAAAACAATCTTGGAAGCAGGAGTGGCATCCACTTCTAAAATAGCTTGCCTCCAGTAACTATGAACAGTGCTCAGGTCTTTCATTCACAGGGTCGTAATGAGTCATCTACCACTCGACGGCACCTAACAACAACAACAACTTAATAGTCACAATATAGGATTTAGCATCCCAAAGCTCATGAAGATGTCACAAGGCCAGTCAACATTTCATTCTATTATATATACGGTGCTGTAATATCATAACCTACTTAATGGTAAGCGACTAACAGCAGTATATAACCTTGGTGCAAAATACTGAATTTCTTACATGGGTTAGCTTATGTAATTTTGTGAGCGGTCCAATTAAGTTTGTACTGTCACTATCCCTACGTTCAGGTCAGAAAATTGAGGTACAGAGAAATTTTTTTGCTTGCCCAAGATTCTATACAAAATTATTGTGTTGAAATCTGGAACATGTCACTTTCTCTTTTAAAAAAATGTTTCTTTTATACTGCTTTACTTACAAAGTTTGCATATGTTGTTTTCATACAGAATCCTTTCCATTTTCTTCACCTCCCTCCCTCCACCCAACAATTTATGTGACCTCCCCACCCCTGCCCACCCTCAGCCCTCTGCTCCCCCCCCTTGGATCCTCAGACTCATTCAACAATAATGGTCTTACACAATATTTGTCCTATGAGACTGAGTTAGTTCACTTAGCATAATGCTCTCCAATTCCTCCCAAGTTAGGTAGTAATTTACAAAATCATTGCTTCTGCGTGCTGCATAGCATTCCATCGTGTGTCAATTATGTTGGACATTTGGGCTATTTCAATGTTCTTGTGATGGTGAATAATGCTGCTGTGAACATTAGTGTACAAGTCACTGTTTGTGCCTCAGTTCTCATTCTTTCGGGCTTTATACCAAGCAGTGGAATAGCTGGGTCATATGGAATATCTATGTTCAGCTTTTTGAGGAAACACCAAACTGCCTTCCAGAATTGTACCATTTTACAATCCCACCAACAATGTAAAAGGAAGGGTTCCTATCTTGGCACAACCTCTCCAAAATTTATTACTTGCTGTCCTCTTAAACTTTGTCAGTGATGGTATCTCATTGTGGTATTGATTTGCATCTCTCTGATTTCCAATGATTTCGAGCATTTCTTAATTTGTCTGTTGGCCATCGGAATATCTTCCTGTGGGAAATTACTATCTCTTCAACAAATGGTGATGGCAGGTGATTACAAAACCCATGGCCTGTAACAGATGCACCTTAATCTCCAGAGTGACACTATTTCTCTTTAGTACTTTGGTGAGGTTCCTAACAGCAGACTTTCTGATTACTATATGTCTTTTAATTTCCTGGCTACTAGTGCCAATATTGTCCACTACGGGGTTTAGCAAATTAAAACTGTGAACAATCTCAATCCCTTCACCCTCCATCCTGATGCTATCAGTTGGCCTAGTGGTGAGAGTCTTTGTTTTCTTGATATTGAGCATCAATCCATATTGAAGGTTTTAGTCCTTGATACTCTGCAGCAAGCGCTTCAGGTCCTCCTCCGTTTCAGCAAGCAGGGTTGTGTTACCTGTATAATGTAGATTGTTGATGTTTCTATACCCAGTCCTGATGCCACACTTCTCAAAGGGACCAGCCTCCTGGATAATCTGTTCTGCATATAGGTTGAAGTTACGGGGATAGGACACATCCCTGGAGTACACCCTTCCCAATTTTGAATCATGCAGTGTTTTCTTGCTCTGTTCTGATGACTGCTTCTTGGCCCAAGTATAGGTTTCAGATTAACACAATCAAATGATCTGGGATTCCCATTCTTCAGAGTCAGCCACAGTTTGTTGTGATCTACACAGTGAAACACCTTTGCATAATCAATGAAAGACAGATAGACATCCCTCTAGTGCTCCCTGCTTTCAGCCAAGATCTATCTAACATTAGCTACAGTTGTGACAATTCCAGTCATTTTTGGACAATCTTCAAATTCACTCTATTAGTCTTTATTTTGACTGAAAATGGACTTCTCCCAGGCTTTCATTTTATTAAATGCAGAATAGTCAAAGGTGAGTTTCTAAGGGCAAAAATTTTGTATGGATTGGTAGATAACATATTTGTGAACTTACATTATTGGCTAAGAGTACATAATTAAAAGTATATATGCTCTTCAATTTTTTCTAGGATGTTCACAAGAAAATAGTAGGATAAGTTTTTTCAGGAAGCCTGCCAAAATATTTGCTTTCCCAAATGCATCTGTTTCAAAGGCCCATTAGAAATATTTATAGATGTTGTTGTGCATATATGCACACTCATTTTTTGAAGCACTATTGACAATAGCAAAGAATGAGAACAACCCAAGTGCCTACCAATGAATAAATAGAAATGAGATATTAATAGAAAATGGAGTATTATGCAACATTTTAAAACAATGAAAAATATGTGAAAAATGCATAATGTGAATGAGTCTAGAGAACACTACTGTTGTTAAGTGCC
>NW_006400086.1:2223555-2239433 GCF_000299155.1 Elephantulus edwardii
CTCAATGCTTGGGTGTCTTTCATCCTCTCTCCAGGTTAATCAGAGAACACTGCTGAGTGAAATATGTCAGACACAAAATGACAAATACTGTGTAAGACTACTCATAAAAAGAATAAGATTTGCATACAGAGAAAATCAATCTATGTATGTATGGTTACTACCTGAGTGAGGGGCAGAAAAGAACTTGATAGATACAAACACTTAGCGTAATTGAAATGAAGGACATTATGGAATAAATGGATAATATGGAATCAGACTTTGTGTCTACTATAATTAATATTTATGGAACAAAATGTGCATGAATGGTTGATTTAAAACAAAAAGAAAACACCTCAAAATGCTTCGTAAACTTTCACTCAAATCACATTTTCTTTAAAAAGAGCAACAACAACAAACAACAAAACTCTTTATTCATAAGTTATCATATTGTCTATCTGGCAACAGTAGGAAGTTCCTTGGCAGATGAATTGTGATATCCACCAATTGCCAGACTTCAGAGAAAAAAAGACTTATTTAAGTTGCGATGGGAAAGTCTGCAGTTAGGGACCTCTCTAAAGTACTCAAGAACAGTGGCGTCTCTCTGGAGACTAAGGTGCACCTGATACCGGCCATGGTTTTTGCAATCACTTGTTATGCATCAGAGAGTTGGACAATGACTAGGGAGGATAGAAGAATTGACGCCTTTGAGCTGTGGTGCTGGAGAAGAGTATTGAATGTACCATGGACTGCCAAGAAAACAAACAGATTCATCCTAGAGAGGGTTAAACCAGGCTACTCCTTGGAGGCAAAGATTCTGGGGCTTCGTCTGACACACTTTGAACATGTTGCAAGGAGAGACATGTCTTTGGAGAGGGACATCATGCTGGGTAGAGTAGAGGGACAGCGCAGGAGGGGAAGACCCTCTATGAGGTGGATTGATTCAGTGACTGAGGTAATCGGAATGGGTGTGTCAGAGGCAATGAGACTGGCACAGGATAGAGCACGGTTTAGGGCTGTTGTACATAGGGTCGCTATGAGTCGCAAACGACTCGACGGCACATAACAACAGCAACAACATGTTCATGAGAGATATTTTTCTATAATTCCTATTTTGGTGGTGTTATTGTTTAATCTGTATATCAGGGTTATATTTGATTCACAAAATGAGTCTATGAATATTCTATCTTTTTACATATATTATGAAATACTTTTTCACTGAATATTTGGTAAAATTCACCTATAAAACCATCTGGTCCAGGGCTTCTTTTTTGTTGTTGGAAGCTTTTTTATGACCTGTTCAGTATCTTCTTTAGTGATAGGTATGATTAGGTGACCTACTTCAGTGTCAGTTTTGATAGGTTGTGAGTTTCTAAGTATTTTTCTAGGTTTTCATATTTGCTTGAGTGTAGTTTTTCATAAAATTCCATTAGTGACATTTTTATTTCAGATGGTTCTGTTGTAACATCACCTTTTACATCTGTTATTTAGATTATTTGTGCCTCTTTTTCCTGGTCATGTTGATAATTTCAATTTATTTTCTCTTTTCTATTCCATTTATTTCTTCCCTAATGTATAGAATTTTCTTTTTTTTTTAGAGATGGTTAGGTTTTCTTGCTGTTCTTTTTCTATTTGCTGAAGATGATGAGTTTAATAGTTGATTTTCATTCTTTCCTTTTGATGTGTTTGTTTACCACTATGAACTAACATCTAAGGCTGTGATACTAGAAATATTATAGTCAATGTTACGTGGATCTTGGCAAAAAGCAGACAGTACCAAAGGAATGTCTACCTGTGTTTCATTGACTATGCAAAGGTTTTTTACTGTGTGGATCACAACAAACTGTGGCTGACTCTGAGAAGAATAGGAATACCAGAACATTTGATTGTGCGAATGTGAAACCAATACTTGGGCCAGGAGGCAGTCATCAGAACAGATCAAGAAAACACTGCATGGTTCAAAATTGGGAAGGGTGTACTCCAGGGATGTGTCCTATCTTCATACTTTTCAACCTATATGGAGAACAGATTATACGAGAGGCTGGGCTCTATGAGGAGAAGTGTGGCATCAGGACAATCTGCATTATACAGATGACACAACCCTGCCTGCTGAAACTGAGGAGGACCTGAAGCACTTGCTGCAGCCTTCAATATGGATTGAAGCTCAACATCAAGAAAACAGATTCTCATCACTGGACCAATTGGCAACATCATTATGGATGGTGAAGAGATTGAGATTGTTAATAGTTTTAGTTTACTTGGCTCCACAATCAACACTCTTGGTACCAGCAACCAGAAAACCAAGAGACAAATTGCATTGAGAAAGTCAGCTGTCAGGGACCTCTCTAGAGGACTGAAGAGCAACAACATCATTCTTGAGTCTACAGTGTGCCTGATTTAGGCCATAGTCTTTGCAATTGCCTTTGATGCCTTTGAGCTGTGGTGCTGAAGAAGAGTGTTGAATATACCGTGGACTACGATGATGAGAGCAAACAGGTTTGTCCTGGAGAGGGTGAAATCCCACTGCTCCTTGGAGGCAAGAATTCTGAAGCTTCATCTGATATACTTTGGGCATGTTACATGGAGGTATCAATCCTTGGAGAGGGATATCATGTTTGAGAGGGTGGAGAGACAGCACAAGAGAGGAAGACCCTTGATGAAATGCATTGATTCAGTGTTTAGGGTAATGGGAATAGGTGTGTCAAAAACAGTGAGTCTGGCACAGGGTTTAGGGCCCTTGTACATAGTGCAAGTGACTCGATGGCACTTAATAACAGCAATCTTTAAGTACTACTATGTGTTACAGAAATTCTGGTAAATTATATTTTCATTCTAATTTATGTCAAGAAACTTTTTATTTAATTTTTTGTTCCTTTTATTACACACTCATGTTCAAAACAGGGTGTTGTTCTCCTTCCAGGTGCATGGTTTTTCTTTTTTATTCTCTTGTTATTAATTCCTGATTTGTTGTCTGAGAAAACAATTTGTGTTATTTTGATGTTTTTGAGGCTTGCTTTGTGACCTAAATTTTGTTTGGTTGTGGTTGTTGTTGTTCTTTTTCAGTTCTATTATTGTTCGCTTTGTACATTTTGCAATTTTATCATTTGGTGCATTGACATTTATTATGGATATTTTTTCTTGTTTACTGACTCTTTAAGCAATATATAGTGTCAATTTGTGATGGTGTTACCTTAAAATCTATTTCTTTTCTTTTGGATTTGATATAAAAATAAGTTTATACTTATCTTACACTACTTAAACAATATTTAAACATTCAACTTTATATTAGTTCTTTATTTTTTATTGAGATTTTAATGAAAGATTATCGAGAACTTGGATTTCCATTCATTCATTGTTGCACATTTTCCTCCCTTCCCACCCCTCAACCCCCAGTTTGCTTTTCTCTTTGAAAAGGAAAAACATATATTTCATTGTTATACAATCCCCCCCAAGTCCACTTTACTATGCAGCTCTTATTCTAGACTCTTGTAATGCAAATAATACCTAATTATATATTCCTTTTAAACAATTTTCTAATCTATTTTAATGCAGTGTACATTATTTATCCTCTCTTTTTATAGGTTCCCCCAATCCTGATGCCAGTCTTGTTTTACAACAGTAGCACTATGCTGTATTTGTCCTTTTGTGACTAAGATATTTCACTCAGCATAATGTCCTCCAGGATCAACCATTTTGTATAATATTTCGCGAGTTCCTTGTTTTTCAATGCTGCATAGTATTCCATTGTGTGAACATACCGCAGTTTCTTTTTCCATTTGTTTGTTGATGGACACTTGGGTTGTTTCCAACTCTATTGTGAGCAAAGCAGCAATAAACATGGGTGTGCATGTATCTGCTTGGGTGGCAGTTCTAATTTCTTTAGGGTATATTCCCAGTAGTGGAATTGCTAAGTCAAATGGTACTTTTATTTCCAACTTTTTCAGAAAGGAATATACTGCCTTCAGTAATGGTTGCACCATTGTACACTTCCACCAATAGTGAATACAGGTTCCAACTTCTCCAGAACCTCACCAACATTTGTTGGTTGCTGTTCTCTTAAATTTTGCTGTTCTTACTGGAGTGAGATGATATCTCATAGTTGTTTTGATTTGCATCTCTCTTAGAGCTAGATATTTTGCGTTTTTTGACCATCTGAATGTCTTTTTGGGTTAAGTGTCTGTTCATATACTGTGCCCATTTTGCAATTGGATTGTTTACCTTTATCTTGTGGTGCTTGAGTATTCTATATATTCTAGATATGTCCTTTATCAAACATACTATTACCAAATATTTTTCCCTATCTGTGGCTTCCATTTTCACCCTGTTAGAGAAGTTTTTGGATGTGCATAGGGATATAATTCTTAGAAGGTCTCATTCATCTATTTTATCTTCTCCTGGTTGTAGGTTTTTTAGGATGTATGGAAAACTGTTCATGTTGTGGATTAGGGCTTTTAGAGTTCTTCCAAGCTTTTCTTTGATGAAATTTATTGTCCTTGGTTTTAGTCCTAGGTCCTTGATCCACTTTGAGTTTGTTTTTGTGTATGGTGTGAGGTGTAGATCTTGCTTGAGTTTTCTGCAGATAGTTTTCCAATTTTGCCAACACCATTTTTTAAAAAGGCTGTAATTTCCCCACTTAACTGATTTAATCTCTTTGTCAAAAATTAGTTGTCCATAGGAAGATGGGCTGATTTCTGGGTTCTCAATTCTATTCAATTCATCAATGTGTATTTCATTATACCAGTACCATGCTGTCTTGACCACAATGGCAGTGTAGTAGGATTTGAAATCAGGGAGTGAGATGCCTCCTATCTTGTTTCTCTTTTTAAGGAGTGCTTTGCTTATTTAGGGCCTCTTTGGTATTGAATTGAATGTGTAAACTGCCTTTGGTAGTATTGTCATTTTCACAATATTGGGTCTTCCTATCCAAGAGCAAGCTATATTCTTCCATTTCTCCAGGTCCCTTTTTATTTCTTGTAGTAACGTTTTGCAATTTTTCTTTTAATAAATCCTTTGTACTTCTGGTTAGATTTACTCCCATGTAGTTAATCTTGTGATCAGGTATTCTGATGGGTATTGTTTTTCTTAGCTCCAGTTCTGTATTCTCTTTGTCACTGTAGAGAAATCCAACTGATTTTTGTATGTTGATATTGTATCCTGCCACTTTGCTGAATTGGTCAAATATGTCTAGTAGTTTTGTTACTGTGTCTTTAAGGTTTTCTAAGTATACTATCATATCATAGCAGAGATTAATATTGCTATTCCTGCTTTTTTTCTGGTTTAAATTTGCTCGCTATATTTTTTCCTCTCCATTTGATTTTTAGTCCATTTTTATCTTCACTTTTCAAATGTGTGTCTTTTATACAGCATATTTATGGGGTCTATCGATTTTTAAATCCAATATGTTACTCTTTTTCTCTTCAATGGTTTGTTTAAAACATTCACATTCAGTGCAATTCTAAAGAACAATGTTTTGTTGCTATTATTTTGTTGAACTCTTTTTAAAATATTTTATATTCTCTTTATATTGGTTTGCATATGATATTGTTATACATTTTATTTCCATCATATACACTGTGTTTCTTCCTCTTCTGTCTTTGTAATGACCGTTTTCACTCTTCCTGCATGATACATTTGACATCCTCCCACAACTTATCTGGTCTTCGCTCATTAGTGTTCAAGGCCTCAAACCTGTTCCTGAAATGATTCTGAAATTCAGGTGGGATGAAATCAAAGTCATATTTCGGCTCCTGTGGATTTGGTTTCATTTTCCTCAGTTTCAGCTTGAACTTGCATATGAGTACTTGGTGGTCTGTTCCACAATCAGCTCCTGGCCTAGTTTTCACAGCTGATATTGAGCTTCTCCAGTGTTGTTTTCCACAGATGTAATCGATCTGATTCCTATGCATACCATCAGGTGAAATCCATGTGTATAACCTGCGTTTATGTTTCTTTAAAATGTATTTGCAATGAATAAGTCATTGATTGTACAAAATTAAATCATTCTATCTCCAGCTTCATTTCTGTCACCAAGCCCATGTTTTCCAACTACTGATTCTTCTTCTCTGTTCCTAACTTTTGCTTTCCAGTCACCCATTATTATCAATGCATCTTGATTGCATGTTCGATCTATCTCTGACTATAAGAGTTGGTAGAAATCATATATTTCTTCTTCTTTGGCTCTGGTTGTTGGTGCATATATCTGAATGATAGTGGTATTCACTGGACTTCCTTGTAAGCCTATGGATATAATCCTATCACTCACGGTGAGAATTGTGGCATCAGGGTTGGTGGAAGATCTATTAACAATCTGTGTTATGCAGATGACACAACCCTGCTTGCTGAAACTGAGGAGGACCTCATGCACTTGCTGCAAAGGGTCAAAGACTGCAACCTTCAGTATGGACTGAGGCCCAATGTCAAGAAGACAAAGATTCTCACCACTGGACCAATTGCTAACATCAGAATGGATGGCGAAGCGATTGAGATTGTTCACAGCTTCAGTTTGCTCGGCTCCACGGTCAACACTCTTGGCACCAGCAGTCAGGAAAGAAAAAAAACCGTACTGCAATGGGAAAGTCTGCTGTTAGGGACCTCTCTAAAGTACTCAAGAGCAACGGTGTCTCTCTGGAGACTAAGGTGCGTCTGATACAGGCCATGGTCTTTGCAATCACTTGTTATGCATCAGAGAGTTGGACTATGACTAGGGAGGACGGAAAGAGAATTGATGCCTTTGATCTGTGGTGCTGGAGAAGAGTATTGAATGTACCCTGGACTGCCAAGAAAACAAACAGATTCATCCTGGAGAGGATTAAATCAAGCAACTCCTTGGGGGCAAGGATTCTGGGGCTTCATCTGAAATACTTTGGACATGTTGCAAGGAGGGTCAGGTCCTTGGAAAGGGACATCATGCTTGGGAGGGTGGAGGGATGGTGCAAGAGGGGAAGACCCTCTATGAGATGGATTAATTCAGTGACTGGGGTAATTGGGATGGGTGTGTCAGTGGCAATGCGATTGGCACAAGATAGAGCACGGTTTAGGGCTGTTGTACATAGGGTCGCTATGAGTCACAAATGACTCGACGGCACATAACAACAAACAACAACACACTGTGTTTCACATATTCCTTCATTCACTTTGTGTTTCATAAAATAATATACCTTGTGTTTCATAACATTAATCACAATTGATCTATGTACTACTACCACTTCTTTTCACCTCTACATTGGATCTTTCCTAATTCCTTCACCACCACCCTGGTTAGCCCATCAATTCTATTATTATAGTAATTTCTCCCATGCTCCTTATAGTAGAGCTATTCTACTACTAGGACTATATCATAAGGAATATAGAAAAGATACACAGAGATTTGTACACCTATGTTCATAACAGCATTATTCACAATAGCAAGAAAATGGAATAGCCCAAATGTCCATGAAGAAAATGAATGGATTGAGAAATTGTGATACATTCACACACTAGGAAGCACTAAGAAACAATGTTTTCATAAAGTGCTATATTGGAGAGTCTAGAGAGCATTAGGCTGAGTGAACTATATTTCATAAGGATAAATATGGCACAAACATTATTGTAAATGTAGAAGTATAACTAGTAGTTGTTTACCTTGATCCATACACATTTATCTGGTGTCTCTGTGAGAAGAACTTCCTTCAGTATTTCCCACAACGTTGGGAAACCTTAACTCATTTCTGCTTTTCTAAGAATGTCTTGATCTGTCATATTTGATAGACAGTTTTAATAGTAATCTTGTAGTAATCTTGTTTGAAAATTGTATTCTTTGAGTGTTTGACAGATGTCTTTCCACTATCATTGCTCACAAGGTTTTTGCTGAAAAATTGCACTTAATCTTTTTCTCTCTCCTTTATAGTCTACTCTGTTTTTCTTTAGTTGCTTTCAGTAGTCTTTCCTTATCTTGGAGTCTGGTGAATTTGACTGTGGTATGCCTTGGTGTTTTTATTGGAGGGTCTATTCAATATGGGGTTTGCTCAACTCCTTGGTTATATATTGTCTCATTCTTCATGATATCTGGAACGTTTTCTTCTAGTAACTCCTCTACAACTTTCTTAGTGCCTTTCCCCCCCTGCTTCCTATTCTGGAATTCAAATTATACACATGTTATTCATCCTAATGGTATCCACTATTATTCTTAGGCTTTCTTCATTTTCCTTCATTGGCTTTCTTCATTTTCCTTCATTTTGTATTCTCCTTTTTGCTCCAGCAGATCTATGCTGAGTGTTTCATCTCTTCAATTCTACTCATCTGCTACTCTAACATGTTGACAGCTTCTGAGACACTAGTACTACATTCTGTACTGGTGTTTCTTGTTTTCATAGGATTTCTAATGTCTCATTTGTTCTATCTGCATGGTCTCAAATTGTTTCTTTCAACTTCCTCTTGGCTTTTGCTTGTAGAATCCTGTAATTTTTTTTAGATTCTTTTTCACTCATTTAAAATATGAGAATATTGATCTTTTTCATTCTATGGCAGAATCAGATGTGGTGTGATCAAATTTTTTGGCTCCTGGAAATCCATTGATTCTGTGTTTTTATCACTGTTTTGGAGTGACTATCTTACTTTGGTTTTGTGTGACGTGTGATATAGTCTGCTTCTTCTGTGTCATTACTATGATAGATTTTTTTTCCTTGTCTGAGGTCCTAGCAGGTCCTGAGTCTGATGACCTAGTCTGGGGAGCACACATCTCCAGAGGAAGAGAGGGCAACTCACCTTTCCTGAAGACTTCTCTAGTCTCTGAGTTCATGGGAATACTTGCCTCAGTTGTGGAGCTCAACACTGCAATAGGAAAGGAGAGGACATCTCACTTTCCCTGTGGTTCTTTCTCGTTGGTCCTGTGACAAAGTTGGCTGGGACTAAGGATCCCAGTGTGAAGTGAACTTGCTTCAGGTCTTTCCTCTCTGGTTCTCCAGCTGGCAAGAATGTTCTCTAAGGGTTGGTATATCACTAAAAAGGAAACTGGAGGAAAACTTGCCCTGCTTCTGTTCCTTCTTCTATGGTCCTATGGAAAATGTCTCTGTGGCTGCAGAGCCCAACCGGAAGGGATTCACTCTGCCTCTCTCCAGGGGCTGCTGGAAAGATTGCCCCTGCTGGAGAACCTACCAGAAAAGGAACTAGAGGAGAACTCATTCTACTTCTGTTCCATCCTCTTTTGTCCCCCAGTAAAGTTTTCTGTGGCTGTGGAACCCAGGAAAGGAATTGGCTCTACCTCTGTCCCAAGGCTACTGGGAAGACTACCCAGCTAGAGAGAAATTTGATTTATAAAATGAGGTTTTTAAACTCATGCATGTTGGAGTCACAGTTTGGATTCAAAACAAGCTGCTATAAGCAGCTTAGTAAGAGTTTAGTCAAGTGAGAATGATCTAGAGCAGTGTCTTTAAAAGAAACATTTTCTTCATAGGAGCACACATGTAAGTAATTAATGTTAGCCATAATTTTTTATCCACACAGTTAAATGCCTTCTATGAGTCCATTTTTAAAAAAAAATTACATTTATTAAACCTATATGGGCATTTTACATTTCTTTAGCTCATTTCACCCAATGTATCTAACTATACTTTAGCCTCACTTGCTTCAGCTTAACACTCAAGACTCAAAAATACCACTGAGGGCTGAAATTTCATTGACACCAACAAAACTTAAACTTTTGGAACCCTGACTTGCATGCCCCCTTTCAAAATTCTAATGGGGCTTTCTGAAAAAATGTGTGAAAAAGAAATACACTTTGAACATAATCATTTAATACTACTATCTCATCCCACTTTAATTTTGCCTTGTGTCAGATGGCATTATAGAGGTCATAAGTATGTTAACAGTGTGGTAAAAGAGAGGCAGAGAAGTTATATTGATAAAGCTAACATGACACTCAAAATTTGTTACTACAAAAAGATTCCCAATGACACATTGTTAATCAATGTAGTCAATTCAAAGATATCAAAGGTTAGTTATTTTACCAGAAAAGTTGATGTGCAAGAATTCTTCCAGGTTACAGATAAAAGAATTTTCATATATATCTTACCAAATTTAACAAAAACCTTAAAAATTTACATGATATCCGCTGGAGCAACCTTATAAAAGTATTTAATCTCCTTAAAAGAAATTTTTATCACACCACAGGCTTATAAGAATTATCTTTTTTCTTTTAATAGATATTTATGTTATAAAATGATTTTTATAGGAAATGGTATTGAACAAATACATAAACCAAACTGGTATAAAGAAATATCTTGAGGAGATGCTTCCTGCTAAGATTTAATGAAAATATCTACTTTTACAGATATTGTTTTATTTCTACTTCAGCCAATTCTTCTTCAGACTTTCTTATTCACTGTCAAACTTTCAGATACATACCTTGCTTTTTAGGTGTCTTTCAGTCATTGTTGTTGTTAGATATCATTTCCTATGAACAACAGATCTGAAACTTGTCCTGTTCTGTACCATCTTCATTATCTGTCATGTTCAGTCTTTTTTTAATACAAAAGAATACCAGGAGGATGTTTACTTTGTTTTTGTTTTGTTTTAGTTTTTTTTACAATGCAAAGACATTGTGTGGACCATGACAAATTATGACTGACACTGAGAAAAATGGGAATTACAGACTACTTAATCACATTTATGAAAAATTATATAGACCAAGAAGCAGGTGTCTGAGCAGAACAATGGAATAATTACATGGATTAAAATTAGGAAAGATGTGCATGGGGCTTGCATCTTTTCTCCATACATGTCTAATGTATAGGCTGAACAAATAAGAAGCTAGAATATGTGAAAAAGAATGTGGCATCAGAGTTGGGGGAAGAAGATTCAACAAACTGGGTTATGAAGATGACAAAACTTTGCTTGTAGAAAGTGAAGAAGAATTGAAGAACTTATGTATTACGTGCCAACACACACACACACACACACACACACACACACACACACACACACACACAAAATATCACCAATCACCAATAGACCAATAGTCAATATAATGCTAAATTGAAAATTCATTGACCTTGTAAATGACTTCATTTTGCTTGGGTTCACACAAAATAATAGTTTCATTATATTGGGCATATCTGCTGTTAAGGACCTGTAAAAAATGCAAAAGATCAAGTATATATATTTAAATATTAAAGTGTTCCTTATATAAGCCATGTCATTTTCAATAGCTTCTTTTAAAAATATTTTTATTAGTATTCATATAATAATTCCTTTACCATATGCTTCATTCATATACATTGTGTTTCCACAATCTTTCATTTACATTGTGCTTCATATAACCATTCATATACATTCCATTTTACATTATTTTTTAATTAGTTTGCTTACAAAGTTTAAATATACTATGTTTCATTCAATCATTCTCATGCATTATATTTTATAAAATCAATCACCATTGGACCTTGCCCATCATTACTGTCTTAGATAATGAATACAGATTAAATAAGTATTGATTCCTTTCAACTGTGGCATTGACAAGGGTAGGTAATACCCTTTGGACTACCAAGAGAATAAAGAACTCTCTTAGAGGAAGTGCAATCAAGATGGAGGCAAGGATGGTGGAACTTGGCCTTATATGCTTTGGGCATGTTATGAAAAGGGGCCAGTCTTTGGAAAAAGACATCATACTGAGAAAGAGGGTCAGTGAAAGAAAGAAAATTCTTCAAGGAGATAAAATGACACTAGTACTACAACAATGGGCTTGAGTGTGACAGAGATGATGAAGATGGCACCAGATAGGACAAGGTTCTTACCTGTTGTTCATGGGTTTCTTGAGTCTACTCAATGGCACCTAAGAACAACAGCACTTTTATCTCATATAGGCTAGTTTCTCAGGTTATATTCGCCACAGCCATATTTTTTTAAATTTTTTTTGTATTTTCAATGATTATTCATTGCAAATATCTTTTTCCCCATTTTAAAAAAATCACACCAGTTTACTTACAAAGGTCATATACATTGCCTCTCAAAGTTCATATACATTGCCTCTCACATCAGATTCCCCTACTCTACATCAACCCCTACCCATCAAACCATGCTATCCCATGATTACCCCCCTGCCTATCTCCACCCCTCTGCTCCTCCCCCGCCCTTAGATCTGCATACACATTTTACTAGATATTTATTTCTATGATAATGGTCTTATACAGTATTAGCCACTCCCAAGCCATATTTAATAAGTATGGCGAAAGTATAAAACTCTGACACATACTCTTCCTGATTTTAAAACATATAGTACATCCTCTTCTTCTGTTCTGGAAAACTACTCTGTTCTGTGCACAGGTTCAATATTGCCACAATTAAGTGTTCCAGAGTTCTCATTCATAGAAGTGTTATCCATGATTTATTCTAATCCACGCAGTTAGTTGACGGCTTTTGCATATTCAATGAAACAGAGGTAAACATAGTTCTGTTGGTTTTTTTTTCTGTTTCCAGCCAAGACCCATCTGCTGTCAGCCATGGCATCCCTTATTTTCACATCCTCTTCTGACTATAGTTTGAATTTCCATTACTGCCGTGGCTGTAACTGCTTTTAAAGTATCATTAGCAGGGTTTTATTTGTATGTGATATTAATGATATCATTTTATAATTTCTGCATTGTGTTGGATCACCTTTCCCCCCCCAAATGTACCCAATTATGAATCTCTTCTAGTTGGCTGCCCAAGTAGCTGTCTTTAAAATTTCTTGGCAGATAAAGGAATACCTCCAGCACTGCATTCATTTGTTGACATATTTCAATTGATATGTTTCTCTCCAATGTCAAGAGCAAATTTTTGGCTTCTTTCTCTAATACCACTAGATCTTGACTACTTGTGATTTCCTGAATTGAATTTTCATCCAATCTTTTTTTTTTTTTTTGTGGTACAAGGACTCCTTTCTATTTATTCTGTCTTACTTGGATGCCTCCTTCACTATTCAATATTATCCCTATAGAAGCTTTCACTATTGAAATTCAAGTCTGATTTATTTTTCCATTCAGTTCTTTCATTTTGAAAGTTACAGAGTAATTTTTTTTATTTTGGTTTTCTAACTGTAGGTCTCTGCACATGCCATTGCAATATTTTACTTTATCTTTATGAGCTGCCCTATTCCTTTCTCTTATTTTCTTAATTTCTTCCTTTCACTTAGCTTCTTTACCTTTAGGAAAAAGTTTCAGAGTCTCTTCTGGCATGCATTTTGGTCCATCTTTTTATTATCTTTTGCTTTCTCCATGTGTAATGTTCTTGATATTGTCTTACAATTCATCTAGCCTTTAGTCATTAGTGTTCTATGCACAAACTTATTGCTCACATAATTTCTAACATTATTATAGTTTGGGAATAAAATCTGTATGTGGTGTTGGTAAATCTAGAGATATCCATAGATACAGTAAAGACAAGCGTCTACATATGTTGTTGGTACGTGCCATTGAATTGGCTGTTATTCATAAAGACCTTATGAACAACAGATCTGAATCTTGCTCAATCCTGCATCAACCTCATTATTTTCACCTTGCTCAAAATCATTGTTGCAGCAATTTATCTTGTTGAGGGCCGCCTTCTCTTTTGCTAACCTTTTTTTTCAATCTTTCAGTGGATTATGTCTTTTTTCCCCAAGCATTGGCCCTTTCTGACAACATGTCGAAAGTATATGAGAGATGAAGTTTCACCATTCTTACCTTTAAGAAGAACCCTGCTTCCACTTCCTTCAAAAATGAATTGTTTGTTCTATTGGTGATCCATTGGATAGTCAATAGTCTTTGACAACACCACAACTCAAAGTCATCAATTCTTCTGTCATCCTTATTCAATCTAAAACTTTCACCTGTATATAAATCAATTTTAACTATCATTATTTTGATCAGGCCAGTTACTACAGATTTTAATACAGATGTTTCATAAATATATTTAGGGGAAAAAAACAACCATACATCCTTCCACTTGAATCATATTTATGATACTTTCATTAACTTCCATCTGCTCTAAGGCTTTTAATTGGACAAGATTAGTTCTTCTTAAAATGAGGGACGACTGGTGGATTGAAAAAAAACAAACCAAAAACCACACAGCAATACTACACACCAAATGATATAACTACTCTAGAAGGCAGTTTGGTGTTTCCTCAAAGAGCTGAACATAGAAGTTCCATATGACCCAGCTATTCCACTGCTTGGAATATACCCCGAGAAGATGAGAACTGAGGCACAAATGGAGACTTGTACACCAATATTCATAGTAGCATTATTCACCATTGTAAGACCATGGAAATAGCTCAAATATCCAACCACAATTGAAAGGGCTGAGACATTATAGTACATTTGCATGATGGAATACTATGCAGCATGCAGAAGCAATGATTTTGTAAATCATTACCTGACATGAGAGATGAGAAACGATTATGCTAAGTGAATTAACTCAGTCCCATAAGGATATATACTGTATGAGACCATTATTGTAGAAATAGATAACTGGTAAAACGTGTATGAGGATCTAAGGGGCTGAAGGTGGGAGCACAGGGGTGAGGATGGGTGGGGAACATAATCATATGGTTGCACAATTTGATAGGTAGAGTGAGGGATGGGTTAAGGAAATGGGAAAGATCTGGTGTGGAAAACAATATATATGAACTTTGTAAGTTAACCAGTATAAAGTAAAAAGTTTTATTATAAAATACCAAAACCAAATCCTACACATTATGCCATCAAAGCTCCTTATTTGGTAAACTATTTACAAATAATTTGAATTTTAACGAAGAACTTTAGTTGCTTAAAAGCATTTAATAGTAAACAGTAAATCATAAAAACAACTGTTTGGCTACCACCACAACAGCCTTAGAAGTACAACAGCAACAGATGTGCACTACCACATGGCTGTGGAACTCATCAAGGGCCACAAAGTCACCAAAAGTGTGAACAAGCTGAGGCATAGCCACCGCCATGGACACCTCACCAAGCAAACCAAGTTCGTACGGGACATGATCCAGGAGGTGTGTGGCTTCATGCCCTATGAGCGTAGAGTGTCATGCCATGGAGCTGCTCAAGGTCTCCAAGGACAAGTGGGCCCTCAAGTTCATCAAGAAAAGGGTGTGGACACACATCCATGCCAAGAGGAAGCGAGAAGAACACAGCAGCGTCCTGAGTGCCATGAGGAAGGTGGCTGTCAAGAAGGACTGAATGCACCCTGCTGTCCCCCAGAGCCCTCACCCATCTGTCATAATAACTGTAATAAACAACAACAGCAAAAAAAAAAACCCAACACCCAAACACCAAAATTACTACTGCTTGTTGAGCATTTACTTTAAGCAGGAAAATAAAATACTTATATTACTGTCACCTAATCTTCACATTAACCTGGTGAAAACAATATTATAATCTTAATTTTATAAATAATAAATGAATTAACCTATTCCGTATGATATCCATGACCTAAATTTTCTCCTTTAGCATATTTGCATTAATGTGATTGCTTAGTTGATTCTAATTAAAAAGCAAGTCGAGGTGAAGAAAAGCAACACTTAATAGCTTATGTTCATTGTGATAAGCAAGCACTATGCTCATCATTACCCAACAAAACTATGAGGCAATTATAATTATTTGTATTTTCTCAGTATATAAGTGAGAACTTAAGTGTCAGCTCTGTCAATTTCTCGAACCTCATGCAGGTGTTGAATTTATCTTCTCATGGCCAAATTGCCCTTGAAGTCTATGTTCTTAAAGGAACTGTTGTTGTTGTTGTTGTTGTTATGTGCCGTCGAGTCGTTTGCGACTCATAGTGACCCTATGCACAACAGCCCTAAACCCTGCTCTATCCTGGGCCAACCGCACTGCCTCTGACACACCCATCCCGATTACTCCAGTCACCGAATCAATCCATCTCATAGAGGGTCTTCCCCTCCTGCACTGTCCCTC
>NW_006400086.1:2241083-2256363 GCF_000299155.1 Elephantulus edwardii
TGTGCTTTGGCTTCTTTACGCTCCAGTGCAATCTTCAGAGTCTCTTCTGACATCCATTTTGGTCTTTTCCTATGCTGCCATTATTTTGTAGATAAATATTGAACCCATTTCATGAAACATTGTTTGCTGAAACTGAGGAGAACCTGAAGCATCTACTCCAGAAAGTTAAGGACTGTGGTCTTTAATGTGGATTGAAGCGCAATATCAAGAAAAGATTCCAACTACTGGGCAAATTGGCAGTACCATGATAGATGGAGAAGAGATTGAGACTGTTAACAGTTTCAACTTGCTCAGGTCTACAATCAGCACTCTTGGAACCAGCAGCCAGGAAATCAAAAGATGAATTGAATTAGAAAAAGTAGATGTCAGGGACCTCTCCAGAGTGCTGAAGTTCAAAGATGTCAGTCTAGAGACTAAGATGTGCCTGATTCAGGCCATGGCCTTTGCAATTACTTGCTGTGCATCAGAGAGCTAGACAATGAATAAGGATGACAGAATAAGAATTAATGCCTGTGAGCTGTGATGCTGGAGACGAATATTGAACATACCATATACTGTCAAGAGAACAAACTGGTTTGTCCTGGAGAGGGTGAAATAAAATTTCTCCTTTGGGGCAAGGATTTTGAAGTTCCATCTCAAATATTTTAGACATTTTGCTAGGAGAGACCAGTCACTGGAAAAGGACACAGTCTATAGCACATTCCACTGCTAATGAAAAAGCTGTATGTCTCCAGTAATTCTAGTTCACCACGAGCTCCAAGGGAGAAGGATGGATAGTCTCCTTCAACTTAGATGTACAGACTCAAAAACCTGACAAGGGATTGTTATGAATCTGAACAAATTCAAAGACAGTAAGTGAGACATATGAAACACTAACTAGGTAACTACATCTTGTGTGACTTGCAGGGAATAATGTAAGAAAAGTTTGTTGAAGTGTTCCCTACACTGTTCTTGTTATTAGATGTCATCAAGGCAATAATGACTCATAATGAAGGAATCAGAAACTTGCACCATCCACACCACTGCTGATAATGCTAGAGCCCATTATTACAGTCCTCGTATCAATCCATCTTGTTGAGTGTTTCATGTTTCTCTGATCCTTCAGTTTTACAAATATGATTTCCCCCACCCACCCCAAGGATTGACTCATCCTGACTACATGTCTAAAGTTTGTGAGAGGAAGTTTCACAATCCTTGCCTCTGAGGAGCACCCTGGAATCAATGTTTTTTGGATAGTGATGTTGGAAATAAATTATTGAGTATAACCTAGACTGTAAAAAGAACAAACAAACCTTTTTGGGACAAAGCACAACTACGGTGTTCCTTTTCTACAGAAGTATATATTGTCTTGCTTAGGAGGGCAAAAGTATACATATTAACAAATAATAACCAAAAAACCATGTGTTGAAGTAAGAAATTTTAAAATATTAAATTGATATTCTTAAAATTAGAACAGAGTTGAGAGTAATCTGTAATTAAACCTTAATTATATATATTTAATTAAACTTTAATTGTATATGTATATATATGTGTGTGTGTGTGTGTGTGTACACACACACACTCTCTGGTGGCCTAATAGTGGTAAGAAGTTGTGCTCTAACCCTGAAGGCCCAGAGTTTGAAAACACCAGCAGCTCCATGGGATAAGGATAGGCATTCTTTTCTCATGTGATATAGTGCCTCTGAAAACCTGCCTAGAGGGTCAGTGGATATAGAGAAATACATTATGAATAAGAACCTAAAAACTAGCATTGTCTGCATGAGAGTTTGACAAATTATATGCCTTATATTTTTAAAATTTAATACTGTTGCTATGGTCAAAGCACTTTGAAAGAAAAATTAATTATACCATTGTCATTATATGTGCTGTCAAGTCGCTTGCGACCTTGCTCTAGCCTGAGTCAACACCTACTCCCACTACTCCAGTCACTGAGTCAATCCATCTCATCGAGGGTCTTCCCCTCCTGTGCTGTCCCTCCACCCTTCCAAGCATAATGTCCCTACCATTAAGAAACCTTAAATCAATAGTTAAATAATAGGAAAAGAGTTTAAGACTAAATCTCAAAGTTTACTCAACTAAGAAACCTTAAATCAATAATTAAATAAGAGAAAAACTGTTTAATACTAAAAATCAAAGTTTATTCAATTATATTAGTCTAGAAGAAAGCCATTAAAATTAGTCTAGAAGAAAGCCATTAGGGGAAGACATGGTTCTCTTTGGTCTTGAAAATATTACTCTTTAATCTCAAGCAAACGAATACATTTCATAAACAGAAGCTTTTGCATAAACAAGGATATATTTCCTAAACCAAAATTCTTAATGCAGATTATATTTAGGTAATCACTCCCACAAATAGGATGATAACTCTGGTTCATTGGGAAACCAGACAAGTGGTTATGAGTTCCAGTCTATTAGAGTGTACAACCAATTAGGAGTGTGATTCCTTCTATCCCCTCTGTCTCTTCTTTAGCCTCAATTTCTCTCTTTGCCCCCAATTCCTTCCAAACACAGGATGAAACTTTTTCTCTTCTCTCTCCTTCACTTTTTTCCCTCATTTGGGATAACTTCGATGTAACTGGTATCTTTTTTTTTTTTCTACACACAAGCACAACAATAGGCTTGACCTCATATTTATTATTTTGGCTTTAAAAAATATCAGCTCTCTAATTCTTTTTCCATTTTTATCTTATACTTGCAATATAACTCAGATTGTATAAAAGAATTCACTTAGAGCAGATTTTTCCCCCCTCCTAATTTACTGGAAAGATTTGAAGATCTATGGTCCCTAACCTGAAGTTAATGAGTGTTGGTATGGTGGTTCATTGGAAGTTAGGCATATCACCTTGAATATGATTTCTCTTTTTCCTGTCTAAAATAATGACAGCAAGTCTAATGAAGCTTTCTGCTTAATAACTTCATCTTGTTTAAAAAGTAAAAAAAAAATAAAATTATTCATGAAGGGGCCATTTTAGTTCTTTGTTATATGTACAAAATATAAAAAGTCTCGCTGTCTTAAAACATAGAAGCTGTCACTTAGTTTGAGTAGAATTATAGTTGTGTTCTGATTAAAAAGTGACACTTTGAAGGCAAATACAACACTTTAATAAGCTTAGGAAAGATGCCAGGGATTTAGTCCCCTTTGAAAAACATTGACGATGCCAATTCCAAACCATGCCAGACATATTTTCTCCTCAGCAACCTTGGAAGTGCATAAGTACAGCACTCTGAAATGGGTTTGCAGGATTATGGAAAGCACACGTAGAATTCAATTGCTAAAATCTGTTTCTGTCCAGATTAATGAATGGAGACAAAATTTTTGCCAGTAAACTCTATTTAGCTATATTTCCTTAGACTGTTGGAAAAAGATACAAATGCTTTCCTTTTCTTTCACTAAACATTCATATGGATTTTTTTTCATGGCTCTTTTCAGTTTATTGCATGAAAGTGTTACACTAGTCCAAGTTAAAAGTGGACCGCAAATGGTTACATTATACAAGCTGTGAAGTTTTAAACTTGTGACAAGGGACAGAAGGGACATTTTCTACTCATTGCAAGGAAATCCTCACTTAAGCTTCAGTGAGCCACAAGCACTTAAAACCCATGAACCTTCAGCTGGTCGTCCTTAGCCAGCCCAATCTCTACAAGGAACTGGCACGTATGTTCTTGCGCTGGTCACCCTGGAGCTGAATTACTTCTCCATATTCTGGATGCTCAATTACAGTACCATTGCAGGCAAACTTCTTCTTAAACGCCTTCGCTAGTTTCTTTTTATCGTAATCATCAGCGATGCCTTGGGCAGTTCTAAGAGTCTTCCTGCCATTTCTTTGTTGGATTCTTATATGGATATAATCCTCAGTCCCAGCATGAAGCAGGTCATCACCCTTACTTGCATCAGCAAAGGGGTCAAAAGAGTGGAGGTTTTGGATAAGGGACATAGATACGATTCCTTTTCCTCGGTGGAAATGGTCTGCGGAAGGCGGTGACAGGAGAAGGCGGGCAGGGGGGACGGAGCGTCAGGAAGCAAGGGGGCTCGAGGGGGAGGCAGCAGAGTCTTCGGCGGCGGCTCAGTGATTGGGGCCAAGAAATGGATTTTTTAAAGATTTCTCATTTTCTTTACATTTATTTGTCTCCTTTAATCTACAGATTTATTTGAAGTCTTTGTTTAGTGTAAATTCTAATGAGCCTACACTTATTTTTTTCAATGATTTAAACCACTCATGTAGTTAGAAATCATCCAAACTTAGACGGAAAAGAAGTGGTTAGAATAATTCATTTGACTATATTCTATCATATATATATATATATATATATATATACACACACACACACACACACACACACACACACATACGTATCTTCCTACCACCTAGAGTTTAGAGAAAAATTTGTAAAAGTTTTAAATAAAGTTGGGAAACTTCCATAATCATTGTTAGTTTCTTAAGTCATGAGAAATGAACATATTTTATAAAAAAGGACAGGATACTTACTATTCACATAAATTTTAGCCACTCTAAATAGAAATTCAATTTTCATTCTCTCCCTCAAACTTCTGAATGATATCACAAAAATTAAGATCTTTTATGTATGATTCTCTGCTTCCAAATGAATTATTCAGTCTAATTTTCTCAATTCATATCCCTGTTTGTAAAAAAAGTAGAAAAAAGAAAATAATCAGAGTGGAATTAAAATCTTCCCAAAATTAATCAAGTACTTGGCTATATACCTGGATTAATTGATTAGGACCAAAATCAACATCATTGGACACTTTCTGCTCTTGAAAAGTACATCAAACACTACAAAGAATAAACTGGCAGGATTCTTATATAACTTATTTTCTTGAAACTAAATAATTTAATTTTGGAAATTGATACACTACTTTGCAGTAGGAAGTATGTATCTCTATTAGATCTATGGCAATGGAAAAATTACTTACAGTACCTGGACCTTGGTTTCCATAAATGTATATCCGTGTGATAACTCTCTAGGTCATTGTGGATTTTTTAAAAATATATATATGTATATTTAAAAGATATATATATATATTCATATTGCCTGATTTGTGTCACTAAACAAGAATATTAATTACTTTTCATTTTGCCATCAAATATCAAGATAGTAAAGAGTTATTGGAAGAATAGACCTTGTTGTTCCCTGACCATTCAAGCCTTTTTTTCAACCACATCAATTTTTAATATCATAGTTTCGTATTATATAATTTTTTAAACATCAGACTGTAAATTCAATACAATTGTCAGATTAAGAAAGCTTTAGACATATATTCAAGGTTGTCATTGATTCTAAGTGACTTAGACTAAAAGCAAGCAAGTATAAAATCAATGGCTGAATTATCTAAGAAACAGATGAAACAACATCAACTCAAAAATTAATAACAATAGTAGTTTCAGACCAAGAATAGACAAGAAAGATTGGATACATGGAAAAAGGGATTTCAAGGACCCTGGGATTAAACCAAGAAACAGGAAATCAAAACAGAGGCCAATCTTTTCAATACACATACATGAGGTAATGCTGACTATTTTGAAACATGAATATTAACTATATCTGACTATGGAAATCTGTATCAAATTCCAGTTTAACTAACTATGACTATGGAAATCGGATATCAAATCCCAATACCCTCTCCCCCCAAAAAAAGTAAAATTCTAGGTTTACAAGAAGAAATAACCACTAGCTGTTTGGAAATATGAAGCAGTCAAGACAGATATAAATGTTATTTCCTGTTCCAAGCAAAGTGTATTTGTGGGTGTGGTGAAGTGGACTCAGAGTTGTTCCTGCCCCAATAGGCTAATTATGCCCTGGATTATATTACCCAATAATACTTTCATTTTAAGTGGGATTAAAAACTTAATTTTAGAGAATTAATTTCTAATAATAATAATTAATTTCTAATAATCTTAAGCACCTGACAATTTTAGGAAGGGTTTTGGAATGGCAGCAGAGTCATCAGGGTCATGTTGAAATCCTCTGTTATATTACCTAAGTACAGAAAAGTCTTCATTTTTTACAGGACCCTTAAAATGACCATGCAAGCTGTAAACACCCAAAACAATTTTAATAATCAATATGAACTATATAACTACCTTATAAACGTCAACATTTTTCTAGAAAAGTTACAAATACTGCCACTTTTGTCTATACAGGTATAAAGGTCAAAGCAAAATCTACTGTTGTCCTGTTAAGTACAACTCAAACTGATTCTCCACTGGGTTTCCAAAGTTGTTAGTCATTACAGGAGGGGACTGTCTATCTTTCTCTTAAGTTAGTGAATTCCAACCACCAACTTTTCAGTTAATAGTCCAATACTTAATGTACAATACCACCAGAGCTCCTTAGAAATGTATCTCAAAATTTCACTGACATGGCCAACAGACACACGAAGAAATGCTCAAAATCACTGGAAATAAGAGAGTTGTAAATCAAAACCACAATGAGATACAATTTCATTCCAGTAAAGTTTAACAGAACAGCAAGTAATCAATGTTGGAGAGGATGTGGCGGGATAGGAACTCTTATACACTGTTAGTGGAATTGTAAAATGGTACCACCACTCTGGAAGGCAGTTTGGCACTTCCTCAAAAAGCTGAAAATAAAAATTCTATGCGATCCATCTATTTCACTGTTTGGAATATACCCCAAAAGAATGGGAAGTGAGGAAAAAAATGGAGATTTGTACACCAATGTTAACAGCAGCATTATTCACCATCGCAAGAACATGGAAACAGCCCAGATATCCAACCACAATCAAATAGATTGAGAATTTATGGTACATTCACACAATGGAATACTATGCAGCACACAGGAGCAATGATCTTGTAAATTAATACCTAACTTGGGAGGGAATGGAGAGCATTATGCTGAGTGAACTAATTCAGTCTCATAAAGACAAATATTGTATAAGACCCTTCTTGTAGAATGAGTATGAGGATCCAAGGGTGGGGGTGGAAGCAGAAGGGTAAGGATTGGTGGGGGGGTGCTGATTAATCTTAGGCTCATACAATTTGGAGTAGGGTGAAGGGAATGGGAAATATCTAGTGAGAAAAACAATATATTTGAACTTTATAAATAGACAAGTATTTTTAAAAAAACCAAAAAAACATCTCACTGACCATATTTTACCCTCCAAAGGGCTTTGGCGGCTGTAAATCACATAAGAGGAGATTGCCTGTCTTCCTCACTTGGAGTCTCTGATGGATTTGCACCATTAGAGAGGTACGACATTTGGGTTACTAATATAAATACTTATAGACTACTTTATCAACTCCCTTATAAATGTATGTTGTTAGGTACCATCAATTTACAACTAACCCATAGCTGACCCTCTAGGGGCTTTTGGAGGCTGTAAATCTCACAGGAGGACGTAGTGTTCATTTTTCTCCCACGGAGTAGCTGGTGGATTTGAACTGAGTGCCTTTGGGTTGGAAGCATCACTCCTTACTACTAGGCCACCAGAGCTCCCTAAATATATAGAAAATGAAAACAAGCAAACAAAACTCCCAAAGCATTACTCAGTACATTGTAATTTAAAACATTTGCAATATTGAGAATTAAAGTGTTCATTTTTTTTGGGCAAAAACTTATCTAGATGTATCATTGCTGACTCCTAGAACTTGTGCTATGAAGCAAACCTCTTTCCTATGCCTTGGAAAATTAGCACATTCCTTTCTAGGAGTAATATCTTCAAGTAAGTTTCCTGTGTTTCCTCTAATAGAAGATATTTTTGCTTCACTTTATTTTGAGGTTTTTGTAGTTTTTGTTGTTATTGTTGTTACTTCCACTTCCTTTACAACATTTTCAATGTTTGTATTGAAATTATTTTCTTCACTTACATCAATAAATTTGCTTTCAGCAGTTCCTCTGCTTGCATATCAGTAATTTCTCAAAGAGTTACAGTGTAAATATTTCACACAGATCTATTTCTTCTATAAATTCATTTATGAATCATTTGAAATGTAAATGTTAATCATTTTAATATTTTTGCTGTGTTTTCATCTTTTCTTGGACAACATTCCTATCTGGTTATCCATTCTTGCAAAATAGGCTGTGGACTTATCATTGAGAAATTATCAGACAAATATAGATGGACCACCCAGGGAGCTTTTGTCCATAAATTATTATATCAATAATTGATCATAATTAATTCAATTCATCCAGTCCAAACTGATTTACAGCTAACCGTATAGCAGGGTTTGGGGACACGGCAGACTGCGTGGGAGGAGATGCCCATCTTTTTCCTGTAGAGAGCTACTGGTGGATTCGAATCACAGAGCTGCCTTTAGGTTACCACCACAACTCTATACCTTTCCTCACCAGAGTTCCCTCCATCAAAATTAAGTGATTGGGCAGCTTGCATCTGTTACTCAGTTCATGCAGGCATTGAAGTAAAATGACAGTATTGGTCACCTATCGTGATAGATATTTGTTATTTATGCACTCATTTATGGAAAGAAAGCAGCCCATATGATTTATGTATGCCGCCTAAAGGGGGGGCAGGTCAAATTCTCCCAGTGACTCTGTGGAAAAATGAGTTGACAATCTACTTTTGTAAAGACAATAGCCAAGGAAACCCTGTGCAGCAATTCTTTAACACCCTGTGTTGCCTTGGTAGGAACTGACTTGATGTCAATTAGATCATATTTTGTTTTTTAATAGACTGAAGAATTAGTCACACAAAATTTAACTTTCGAGTTGGTATCCCATGATAGCAGAAGTTTGAATTTGTTGGAGAGTAGATATTAGTCTGCTATGGAGAAAGTGATCCCGCTTGCTTTCCTCAGATTGGTTATCGCTTGTTCATTTTTAAATGACATCAAAACGTATAAATCATATCTAACTTTTTCAGAAGAAGAGATCTAAGACAGGAAATAGGGAAATTATATATAGATCTATAAAGCAGTTGCAACATTCCACTATCATTTATCAAAGAGTCTAAGTGGATAACATCACAATTGCATAAAGGGTTTTTATCTGCATCATTCTTTTAGAATTAGGAAAACATCCTTGTTATCCAGGAAACAAATACTCTTTAAATACTCTTTGCTGTTGTGAACAATGCAGCAATAAACATGGATGTGCATATATCTGTTTGGATGGTGGTTCTGGTTTCTTTAAGGTATATTCTCAGGAGTGCAATTGCTGAGTCAAATGGTTTTTCTTTTTTTTTAAATTTTATTAATTTTAATGAACATTTACAGAGATTTTGGATTTCCATTCATTCACTCATTGTTGCAATTTTTTCCCTGCCCACCCCTACCTTCCAGTTTGCTCTTCTCTTTGAAAAGTAAAAATCCTTTATTGGTATACAACCCCCCCCCCCAAATGGTATTTCTATTTCAAACTTATTTTCCATAGTGTTCCAAACTCTCCACAACCTTGCCAGTATTTGTTGTTTGCTGCTCTGCTGAACTTTGCTATTATTACTGGGATGAGATATCTCATAGTTGTTTTGATTTGCATCTCTCTGATAGCTAGGGATTTTGAACATTTCTTCATGTGTTTGTTTGCCGTCTGAATGTCTTCTTTGGTGAAGTATCTATTCATATCCTGTGCCCACTTTTCTATTGGGTTGTTGACCTTTTTCTTGTTGAGGTGCTGGAGTATTTTACAAATGTTAGATATGAGTCCTTTATTCACACAATGGAATTCTATGTAGCACTGAAAAATAATGGTCTCATAAAACATTACAGTGTGGGTGACTTTGGAAGACATTAAGCTAAGTGAAATGTCTCAGTCTCAGTGCTGCATGACACAACTGTTATGAAGCAAGACTGACTTGGTGGGTTGGGAGAATAAAAGAGTAGAGAGATAATGAACACTGTATTGGAACAGATGAGGGAGAGGACTGTTTAAAAGGAACATATGATTAGGCATTATATGTAAGACAAAGATCCAGAACAAGAGGTATATTGCAAAGAGGACTTAGGGAGGAGGAAGGGAAAGCAGAGAGGGAGGAAATTGTGCAATAATGAGTGACTATTAAAAAAAAGGAAGACAGTGAACTGGGGGAGGGGGAAGGTAAGGGGAAGGAGAAAAATGCCCAACAAGGAATGCAGGAAATTCCAAGTTTTCTGTAAACTTTCATAAAAATCACAATTAAAATATTTTTATAAAACACAGAAAAGGGAAGAACACTCTTGGCATTTTCCAAAGCTGAAAGAACTGAAGGGGGAGGGGGGAAATCCAAGCCACAAATTGAAATAGTGAAGAGATCTACGGGGAAAATATTAAATGAAGCAGAAATCAAACGAGGATGGAAGAATACAGTCATAGTTCCAAAAAAGAATTAGTTAATGGTAAACACATTTTAGGAAGTAGCATGTGATAAAGAACCAGTGGTACTAAAGGAAGGAATCTAAGCTTCACTGAAGGCATCTGCAAAAAAAAAAAATAGAGAGCTTTATTTAACCTCACAACTGATCAATGGAGAAAAGCTTTAATTTGTCAAAGGTTTACTTTTACTTGGATCCACAGACAACATTTATGGGAGCAGCTGTTCAGAAATCAAAAGATGTACTACAGTCTGGTAAGTATGTTGGCAAAGACCTAACTAAAGTCTAAGGATGTCACTTTAAAGACTAATGTACAACTGATCAAAGTCAAGTTATTTTTTTTCTATAATTATATTTTATTAATTTTCATAAACATTTACAGAGATTTTGGGCTTCCACTCATTCATTGTTGCACCAATCTCTCTACCCTCCTCCCAGTTTGTTCTTGTCCAAATGCCACAGTGCTTGTCAAAGCCAGTTCTGATTAATCTTCTTTGTCAGTGGGTCCTTTGCCATTCCCTATCACTCCTCCCTGAGAGAGACTTCACCCTGAGTCATAAGGAAAAGGGGATGGCGTATTCTCTTAGCTACTTCCTGCTGAAAAGGGACGCTGTGGGTTTCAGGGTGAAGATCTTCTCTCACTACTCTAAAGGGCCCCTTTGGCAGTAGGAAACACATAGACTATTATGGAGATTGATTTTGGAATTTAGATGCACTCTTATTGATTGTGCTTGGCTGTACATGTACATATCCTTGAAGATGTATCATGGGGGTGTTGCAACCTAGAAGACACAAATTTGACTAACAAGTTATAAGTACATGAGTCCAAAAATTATGGAAAAGTAAAAGAAAAGATTCTTTCATTGTTTTACAAACCCTCCCCCAGGTCCCCTCCACCATGCAGCCCTCGCTCTAGTCTCCTGTGATGACAGAAATACCCAGTTATATCTCTCTTTTAAACGGTTCTCTCCCTCCTCTGTTTCAGTGCAGTATACATTATTGAACCCATCTTACTCAGTCTCTCCCCAACCCCAAGGACAGTCCCATTCTACAACAGTGGCATCATGTAATATTTGTCCTTTTGTGACTGGGATATTTCACTCAGCATAATGTTCTCCAGAGTCAACCATTTTGAATAATATTGCATGAGTTCCTTGTTTTTTAATGCAGCATAGTATTCCATTGTGCGAATATACCACAGCTTCTCTAGCCATTCGTTTGTTGATGGGCACTTAGGTTGTTTCCAACTCCTTGCTATTGTGAACAAAGCTGCAATAAACATGGGTGTGCATAAAGTCAAGTTATTTTTATTTACTTCATGTGCATTTGTGGTATTGCTGAAGAGCATTTAATATCCCATGAGTCACCAGTAGAAAAACCCAAATCTATCTTGGAGGAAATGTAACGAGGGTGCTCTTTAGAAGCAAAGATGGTAAAACTTCATCTCACATACCTTGGTAATGTTGTTAGGCGGGGCTAGTTCTTGGAAGAAGACGTCACGCTTGGAAAAGGCAGAGGGTCAGTGAAAGAGAGAAAGACTCAACAGGATGGACTGGCACTGTGACTGTAGCAATGGGCTTGAGCATGGGAGAGATTGTGAGGATGGTGCTGCATAGAGCAGTGTTTAGATCTTTTGTTTATAGGGTAGCTATGAATAATAGTCAACTCAACAGCATCTAACAACAATAAGAGAACATACTAAAAACATTTTAAGAACAATAGCTAAGATAGTGTTGTTGTTGTTGTTATGTTCAGTCAAATCGGAACTGACTCATAGCTGGCTGACAATCCAGCAGATTATCAGAAGAGCAACAATGTCAGTTTGAATACTAAGGTGTGGCTGATCCAGGCCATGGTCTTAGCAATTACTGGCTGTGAATCAGAAAGCTGTGCAATGACTAGGGCATAACAGAAGAATTGAAGCCTTTGAGCTGTGGTGCTAAAGAAGAGTATTGAATATACCATGGACTTCTAGGAGAACAAACAGCTTTGTCCTAGAGAGGTTGAAGCCAGGCCACTCCTTGGAGACAAGGATTCTGAAGCTCCGTCTTACATAGTTTGGACATGTTGCTGGGAGGGGCTAGTCCTTGGAAAGGGACATCATGCTTTGGAGGGTGGAGGGACAGCACAAGAGAGGAAGACCCTGGATGAGATGGGTTGATTCACTGACTCGGATAATGGGGATAGGTGTGTCAGAAGCAATAAGGTTGGCATAAGGTAGTGTAGGGTTCACAGCTGTTGTTCATAAGGTTACTATGAGTTTCAGGCGACTTGATAGCACATAACAACAACAACAACAACAACAACATACACTGCACTGGCAGAAGTTGTCCATCTTTCTCCTGTGGAATGGGTGATGGATTCTAACTTTGCCATTTTGTTTTAGTAGCACAACTCCTTACTACTAGTTCACCAGAGATCCATTTTGTAGTAATACAAGTAAGAGAAAATTAAAACAAGGTGAGGAAAGAAGAAAAAGAAAGGAATGATAAAAATAAAAACCAGAGAAATGTTGGTTTAAATTCAACTGTATCAATAATTGCATTACATACAGTTTCTAAATCTAATTAAAATGCAGGCATCAGACTAAATCATAAGATACAAATATTTACTATCAATAGGAAATTTATTTAAAGTAAAAGGATGGACAGAACCCCTAAAACTCACATCAATTTTTTTTCTGCAAGGTCTGTAGTTAATATATTCTACCTATGTCACCTTTCTGCGTGACCTCTGAATGATTCCTCCCCTCGGTCTTGTGGACTTCAGCATTACTTGTGAAGTGGGCGGCGGGTTTTAAGGCCCCCTGAGGTGTCCCACTTTTCCACCTGTGAAGATATCTTTCTGCTTCCTCAGCGCGACCTCTGAAGACCGATGTGAACAATCTCAGTCTCTTCACCATCCATCCTGATGCTGCCAATTGGTCCAGTGGTGAGAATCTTTGTCTTCTTGACATTGAGCCTCAATCCATATTAGAGGCTGCAGCCCTTGACCCTCTGCAGCAAGCGCTTCAGGTCCTCCTCAGTTTCAGCAAGCAGGGTTGAGTCATCTGCATAAAGCAGGCCACATAACACAGGTTATCGCAGATTGTTGATAAATCTTCCACCAATCCAAATAAGGTATACCATATACCAATACCAAATAAGGTATCCCATATAGATGGCTATTTACTTCCAAAAAAATGAGCCAGTGTCCCTTGTGGTTTACAAGCTACACCTGGGTGGATATTTGTTCTGTTATGCGTGGAGTCTTCATGAGTTGGTGCAATTGGACTAGCAGCTAATCGCACCGTCAGCAAAGCTACAGGAGAAGCAACAGCAAAGAATAGAACACGTACTTAACAAGTAGGATAAGAATGAAAGATCACAAATGTGACTTCCAAATTTGGCAAACAGGAGCGTTTTCTGTACCTGATTTTCTTGTTGTTATGCACCTTTGGGGTGGAACCAACTCATAGTTGACTCTCCATCAATTTTTGAAGGCAGTAAATAGCAAGGTGGAGATTACCCATCCTTTTCCCATGGAGCACCTGGTGGATGAGTTGGGGGAGGGGAACCCAAACAAAAAAACCCAACTCAGAATACTTTTTCTTGACTGACAGAAAAACTTATATGCATGTAAAAATGTTTTAGAAGCTGTTCCTCATCTGACTGATACTGAAAGAAACTCAATATCCAAGTGTTGATGAGTCTCTATTACTGTCAGCTGAAACTATTCATCACTGCCAAGTGACTTACAGCTTCGTGAGCCTTTAGTAGAATTTTAGTAGAATTCTCTGTCAGTGTCACTTGATATAGAAATCATAACTGAAAGCAAAGAGGGCTGATGATTTATCACTTTGACTTGAAAATACAGACGGGAGGAAAAAAAGAAAGGCTGTATAATGTACATATGTAGGTGCATTTGATTCTGGTTCTCTCAACTTCTGGATAAGTGAACATTGCCAGAACTTGCCATTTTCTATTCATGCTTGAATAGGGCATTCTTCTCTTGTTCTCCACCTCCCATTGAATTTCCTGACTTTATAATTCAGGAAGACTTTAAGGATTTAATCTTGATTGAAGAGCCATTCTTATTATTCAGAACATTATAAGCTAAAGCAGTAGATGATGAAATTGAGGTGACTGTATGTTGATCCCAGGTTGAATATTCTGAATGATGATTATTATTACTATTACTATTACTATTGCCTGCTCAAAAATTAAAGCTCTGATATCTCCTTTGCTGGCAAAGTGCATATTAGACATTTAGTAACTTGAAGATGCTCCTTAGTTGAATTTCAAGTAACAATTATTTCACTATATTTGGATTTATAGGCAGACACAGAACCAGAACAAGATTTTTGGGACTTTGTTTTAGGAGATTAAAATTGAAAGGAAAGAAAATAAAGCAATAATAGTAAGAGCTTAACATCTAGTGTAAATAGGAACTTATTAGACAGTGTGAGTTTTCATTTGAATTCAATTAATCATGTTCTCCTAATAAGGGGTTTTTCTAAACAAAACACCTGCCCCCAAAATGTGTTTACCATAGAAATATACACAATTATTAAATTTCATAGATCAAATTTCCTTTCAAATCTTGTTGATATTAATGCCAGTTCTATGTACTTTATTCTGTTATTCTCACTGACTTTATCGCAGAAGCAAGCCTTTGAGTTGATTGAACAAAAACAATAGAATTTTGCTAGCTAAACTCTTCAGAAATTAAAGCTTTATAAAATAGAAATGCTTTTTTAAATTTTTTTCTTTTTAATATTTAGCTTTTAGATGTAATTATTACTATATTATAGTAGATTACTCTAGTTGTGACTTTAGGAGTGGACCTTTGCCTTCCATTAGAATTTTTAAAGAGTTGCACAATTTAAAAATTTCCTCTCACTTTCTGGCTGCGTAATGTAGTGGACCTGGAGGGGAGGGATTGCATAACATTGAAAGAGTTCTTCTGTCTTCTCAAGAAGAAGAGTGAATTGGGGGAGTGTGGGTGGGTAGGGT
>NW_006400086.1:2256463-2263907 GCF_000299155.1 Elephantulus edwardii
AAAATACATAGTAAAATATAATAATAAAGGTGGTTGTGAAGTGTTTTTAAGTTCATCAGACTTAGAAACATCGTAGAGCTTTAAAAAGAATGCCAACGTCCTCTTCCATACAGGTATGTCTATTAAAGACTAATATTCATCCTGTTTTGGCACGAGGAAAGGCCTAAGAATAGTTCAGAAAAGACTGGAGAGACAATAAATGTATCTGACTCTTTGACTATTTTACTGTGGCATTAAATAGATGAGACCAGAAAGGTCTCAACATTTATTAGTTTAGAAATATTCTCACTAACATTTAACCACTTTGACCTACCAGAAGAAAAATCACCAAATGCTCAAAATGCTATCTAGTAATTGCCTAATGGGAAAAAAAATTATTATCAATGGGCAATTTAAAAAATCTGTACACTCAAATTCACACCCTAGAATTCTTTTGCCTTCCAAGGACAGAATTGCTCCTAACCCACAACTTTATTTTTTTTTTATTTGAATCAATGAGCAATTTATTTTCATTTTTCATTCCTATTTAAGTGAATGTTTACAAAGCATATTTCTTTCCCATTCAATAATTCAGACACGTTTTCGTTCATGACCCTCATTACAATACCCACAGTTTAATAGCGCTCTTCCAGCTTTCACTCTATGTTTCCCATTTCCATTCGTGTTTTCCTCTCCACTCCTGTCATCGAGCTTTATCTTGGGCAAATGCTGCCCTTTTGATCTTGTAAAGGTTGGATGTTCTGAGAGGTGTATTCCTCCTCAGTGTTACTGATCACCCTATGTTGTTGTTATGTGCCATCAAGTCACCTGCAACTCATTAGCTCTTAACCCTGCCATATCTAGAGCCAACCTCATCATCCCCAACAGACCTAATCCCATTTCTCCAGGAACTGAGTCAATCCATGTCATCCAGGGTCTTCCTCTCCCGCGCTGTCCCTCCACACTTTCGAGCATGATGGCCTTCTCTAAGATCTGGTCCCTCCTGGCCACATGCCCAATGTGTGTGAGATGGAGCTTAAAATTTCCTGCCTCCAGAGAGCAGCCTGTTTTCACCATCTCCAGAACCGACCTGTTCGTTCTCCTTGAAGTCCACTATATGTTCAATACTCTTCTCCAACACCACAACTCAAAAGCTCAATTCTTCTTCTATCATCCTTAGTAATCATCCAGCTCTTGAGGGCATAACAAGTAATTGCAAAGACCATGGTCTATATCAGGCACACCTTAGTCTCCAGACTGACATTTTTGCTCTCCAGTACTTTGGAAAGGTCCCTGACAGCCAATTTTTCCCAGTGTAATTCATCCTTTGATTTCCTGACTGCTACACATGCCTATTGTTTGCCTGGAAGTTGAGTTATAGGAGTGATTTTCCTTTTTAGGCTTAAAGGGTAGTTAAGAGCCCTAGTCTAGAGTGTCCACCAGTCCCTATCAGACCAATAAGCCTGATCTTTTCTATGATTTCGAGTTTTGTTTTACATTTTTCTCCCATCACTGTGCCCCCCTTTAGCAGTGGTATATTTGAGCCACAGTCCACACTTCCAACACATAACAGATAAAAAAAAAGTTGTAATGTAGTGTTGGGGAGGTGAATGTCTGGCAATTTCAGATAATTTAAGAAGACCACAATTAGCTAAAATTTCCTCTGCAAACAGACTAGTAATGAGACTATTAAGGAATAAATATGATTTCTGCTACTGGATGTAAATTATTTTTGAGAAGTCTTATATATCTATAGTTATAATAATATCCAAAGATAAAATATATTTACATTAAAAAATATTTTCCAGAGAGTTTGAAGTCATTTGTTACATTATTCACCATAGAGGAAAATTTGCCTCTGTGACTATTTTTTTGATATGAGGCTTTTATCTCTCAACTTTAATGCTTCAGTTTTTTTTCTGCACACATGGACAGATATCAGTATAACTTTGATTTTGCAATCGGGTCAACTAAAGAAAAGCAGGAGACAGACTATAAGATTTAGTAATATTGTGTTAGAGCTACAAATACTTATCTAATACCATTACTGAATTTGGGACTTCAGAATGAAATAAGAAAGATTTTTTTTATCGTTTTGGACAGTGAAAAAAGGAGAAAAGCAGATAAAACGTCCCTATTTACAAAGTTGGGATGAAAATAAAATATTAAAAAATAGAGTCATGCTATATGATTTCTAAATAAAAAATTGCAGGGAATACCCCAAGCACCCACCCATGAGCATATACATGAAAATCTGACCTCCCCTCACATACAATCTCCTAAGACTAAAACATAAATTTATCAGTGTCATAGATACAGGATTATCACATGAAACAAATTGTATATATTAGCAACGAAATTGCTGTTGAGATTGAAAATAAAAATTTAAAGCACATCATTAGGAGTTTCTGGCAAGATGGTTTAGTCGGCCAGATGGCATCCCAGACCCAAGATCAATGGAACATAATGGAGAATCCAACATAGACTCAAACAAGTATGAGCAATTGGTTTTTAATTAAGGGGAAAAAAAAGAAGAAAAGAAAGGAGGGGATATGTTTTCCCCAATGACTGCATATGCATAAGCTTAAGCATCTGAAATTAAATCTCCTATTTCATGTAAAAATTCACTCAAATGGATTATATTTCTACATGCAAAGTGTAGGACATAAAAATTTTTAGGAAAATAGTATTAGAAAACCTCACAGCTTAAGGTTAGGCGGAGACTTTTAGAATTGACACCAAAAGTGACATTTCCAGAAAAAATACAAATAAAGCAGATTTTATTACAATGAAAAAGCTGTACATTGTGGAAAATGTTTGAGAAATAAAAAGGGAAGCCACAGATTGACTGAAAATACATACAAATTTTATATCTAACAAAGGCCTTGCATCAGAACATTTATAAACTAAAATCAATAGTACAAAATGACCAAATCAAGGAGATAATATGCAAAAGCCATTTTACTATACAGGATACATAGATGACAAATAAGCACTCAAAAAATATGTTCAAATTCATTAACCATTATCAAATTGATTCCTACTCAGTGTGACACTATAGGAAATTGTAAAATTACCCCATAGCTTTTCATTAGGCAAACAGATGGCCTTATCTTTCTTCCTGAGCACCTGGTGAGTTTGAACTGCTGACCCTTTGATAAACCACCACATCCGAAAATCACAATAGCATCAGGGTACTAGCAACCCATTAAAACTAACCCCCAAACCAAATTGCTGCTGAGTCTACTCCAGTTCATGGTGACCCTACACCCAGATTCTGAGTCTGTAAATCTTGAGGGGAGAAAATTGCTACATCTCTTTCTTTTGAAGTGGCTAGTGGGCTAAAACTGCCAACTTTTCATTTAGCAGCTCAACAAGAAGGGCACTACACCACCAGGAATGTTCCAAACCAAAACCAAACCTGGGTTCAAGTGGGTTCCAACTAACAATGCCCCTCCACTGGGTTTCAAAGGCTATAAATCTTTATTGGGAGGAGAGTGCTCAAGGACTGACTGGAGGATTGTAACTGCCAGCCTTCAGGTTAGCAACACAAGATGCTATGCACGAGGCCCCCAAGGCCTTTAGGGAAACGGACATTAAAGCCAGAGAGCTGGACAATGACTAGGGATGATAAAGGAGAGATGATGCCTTTGAGCTGTGGTGCTGGAGAAGAATATTGAATATACCATGGACTGCTAGGAGAACAAACAGGTTCTCTGGAGAGGGTTAAACTGGGCTGCTCCTTGGAGGCAAGGATTCTGAGGCTTCGCCTGACATACTTTAGACTTGTTGAGGGACCAGTCCTTGGAGAAAGACATCATGTTTGGGAGAGTGGAGGGACGGTGCAGGAGAGGAAGACCCTCAATAAGATGGATTGATTTTGTCACTGGGGTAATGGGAGTAGGCATGTCAGAGACAATGAGATTGGCACAGGATAGAGCAGGATTTAGGGCTGTTATACACAGGGTTGCTATGAGATGCAGGTGACTCAACAGCACATAACAACAACAATAATATACACTATGTAGGGAGCTTGGGTGGCCTAGTGGCAAGTAGGTTCATTGTAATCCGAAAAGCACATGGTTCAAGGCCACCAGCTGCTCCACAGGAGAAAGTGGGCAGTCTCCTCCCATGTGATTTTTGCCTCTGAAAACCTGCCAGAGGGTCAGCTATGGGTCAGTTCTGACTCTACAGTACACAACAGTAATGCATTATGTAAGGAGACTGGGTGACTTAGTCCATAAGCAGTTCCACTGCTAACTCAAAAATCAAATCCTCTATTGCGCCTCTGATTCACCAGAGTATCCACAGACGACAAATGGACAATCTTCTTCTATGGGATTTATAGTATTGGGAACCCAGTAAAGAGTCAGCTATGAGTCAGCTCTGACTCTAGATCAATGAGAAAGAGAAGCACTGTGAATCTAACAAAGTACAAAATAGTGACAGCACCAAATGCTGGCAAGTATGTGGGAAAACCAGATCACACATACATTAACAATGTGAATATAAAACACAATCATCATTCTGGAAAATTCTGGCTGTTCTTATAAAAGTTAAAGCATAAGTTGTGCAGAAACTGGAACCCTTATTCACTGTTGGTGGGAGTGTAAAATGGTGCAACCACTGTGGAAGGCAGTATGGCACTTTCTCAAAAAGTTGCAAATAGAGATACCATTTGACCCAGCAATTCCACTACTGGGAATATACCCTAAAGAGACCATAACCAAGATCCAAGCAGATATATGCACACCCATGTTTATCGCGGCTTTGTTCACAATAGCAAGGAGTTGGAAACAACCTAAGTGCCAATTAACAAAAGAATGAATGTGGAATATTCACACAATGGAATACTACGCTACACTGAAAAACAAGAAACTCATGCAATATTATTCAAAATGGGTGACCTTGGAGGACATTATGCTGAGTGAAATGTCTCCGTTACAAAGAGACAAATACTGCATGCCAACCTTTGGGTTGGCAGCATTACTCTCTACCTACTAGGCCACTTGAGCTCCTTGATATTTACCCTAGAGGAATGTGTTCGAACAACATTCTATGAAGGAATGTGTATCACTCCCTTACTCATTGTCTCCCAGGGGGCATCAACTCATAGTTAACCTACCATTGGTTTCTGAGGCTGTAAATCACACAAGAGGTTATTATTCACCTTTCTCCCTGGAGCCACTGTTGGGTTTGAACCACCAGAGAGGAGATTTCTTTGGGTTAGTTGCTCTATTCACTATTCACTATGTCTCCAATACTCCCTATGAAATGTTCATGGCAGCATTACGTGTTATAGCCGCAAACTGTACATTACTTACAAAATGGTTCATCCTACAAATAGCAAATCAGTTATAATGAAATACTACTCAGAAACAAATAGAAACGTAACAACCAATGTTATTGGTAGACACACAACTTGGGTGGATCTCAAAAGTGGAGTAAAAGAAGTTTCTAAAGATTAACTACTTTACAATGATCATTGTTGTTGGCTCCCAAGAGCTTTATGGTGAATAAAAGAAGTTTCTAAAGAGTACCTACTTTATGATTATAGTTATACAATATTCTCAAAGTGACAGGATTATAGTGATGGAGAACAGATTAGTGGTTTCAGGGGCTGGGATGCTGTATGTGACTATGAAGGGAAAGCATGGGAAAGTTTCTTTGGGATACTAGAACAGTTCTGCATCTGGATTACCATGGTGATTACAGAAATTTGTGCATGTGGTAATATCTCTTAGACGTAGCCACCAAGAAATGAGTGTAAAAATTTTTGCAATCTGCATAAGTTATGAGGTAGGTTGTTAGCTAAGATTTCTGTGCCTATGCTAATTTCCTCATTTGACTAATTGTACCATTTGTAAGTTGTTATGACTAGAGAAAGTACAGTAAAGAGTACCTGGAATGTCCCTGTATTATTTGTGTGGCTGATTAACATATGAATTTATAATTATTTCAAAATTTAAGATTTAAAAGAAAGGAATGTATGAGTGAGTAAGTGAATGAATGGTCAGGTCTGCAATTACATTGAACTTTTGTGATTGGCAACAGTATATTAATAAAGAAAAAATGAAATTAAAAATGTTTTCTTTTATCTTAGTTCTTCTTTCTTGCAGAAAATGTTATTTTATAGTAAAAACTTAGTACCTAGAGATCAATGGGGATTCAAAGGCATCGAAAATGTTAAATTTTTATAGTGTATTTCTATAATTGGCACAGGAATGCCACAGATGGACTCAATGATTAATAAAATATACAGGTCTTTGAAAGACATCCCAGCAGCACTATGGTCTATGAGCCATTTGTTTACTTCAGTCTCCAGTATTCGATGAGTAGGAGTGACCCTTGAGGACATGAGGAAAGAGATAAAGGAGTGCAATGGAATTCTATGCTATCAGAATGAGACACTCTACTGGATATCTCAGCATTAGAGTTTTGTCTTCTGGTATTATTTACTAGAAAATAAATTTAGTACAATTGCTTTCTACTTCTTTTAAGTAATGAGGTAAGTGATGACATTAAAAGAGATACTTAGTCATTGTTAAAAATAGCATAGGACTGGACAACATTTTGTTCTGTTATGTAAAAAAAAAAAAAAGCTGTGAGGCAGATCTGACTTCGTGGCAGCAAATAACAAGAACAAAAAGCAGCATGCCCTTCCAATAGAGTTCGCTCAAGTTCTCTTCCACTCAACAGGTTCACATCTATTGGGAAAGTGTTCATTATTTCTCTTCCAAGAGTTATAAAACCAAGCAAGTGTGTATGGATGTTAAAGGATGGTGGTTGCCAGTGGGTTGTGAAAGTTGGCGGGAGGTGGGGAGGAATACTGGTTTGCTTCAGGTGAGGAAATTCAAGATTAAAAGTAGTAATATAATAGAAAATGAATTAGTGATTCATTACAAGAATTCCTGCCTTCCATAAGGAAATCTAGATGGTTCTGGTAGCATAGTCCATAGGGAGTTGCACTGCCCACGCAAAGGCAGTAGCTCTCTGGCACTTCAAATGCACAAGAGATTCCTCAGGAGAAGGATGTGTAATCGTGCCACCCATGCAATGTTGGTCATGACTTGATGACAATGAGATAATTTTTATATGGAGATGTAGGTTCTATTGTGAGCCACGGAGTCCCCATGAGTCTGGCAGGAGAAAGGCAGACAATATCCACCCATGTCATTTACAGTTTCAGAAACCCACTGGAGGGTGAGCTATGAGTCAATTTTGAGTCAGTGGTAGTATCAGTCCAAACCAGTCCTTTCTGTTTTGCTAAAATCTTTCACATGCTTTTTCTCTTATTTGAAACACACGGCTCATCGGTTTATTGGGCGAATGTCTATTTGTCTTAGACACATGGAGAAAATAAGGCATGCGCTGATTGCCTAGCAGACACTAACTTAGTGGCATGACATTTGACAGTTATTTACCTGCTTATAACTTTTATTCAAGGGATATTAAGATCTTTATA
>NW_006400086.1:2266042-2270879 GCF_000299155.1 Elephantulus edwardii
GAGTAATTGGTGGTCTGTTCCACAATCAGCCCCCGGCCTAGTTTTCACAGCTGATATTGAGCTTCTCCAGTGGTTCCTTCCACAGATGTAGTCGAGGTTTTTTGTTAGTAAAATAAAAATGCAGATAGAGTACCTGGTGATTTGAAGAAAGTTTACAAAGCATATTAAGGTTGTTCCCCCCCAGTCATGCCCACAACAATTACGATACACACAATATAACGCCTGATCATCCGTCCATTTTGCTCTACCTGCTCCTTCACCCATCCCAATAAGCATTAGTTGTGTTTAAATTAATTTTCTACCCTTCTTTCTTTTTTCCTCTCCTTTGTGAACATCCAAAATTGATTCTCTCTGTATGTAAATGTTTCTTTAGTCTTTTCCAACAGTGGTTTTATACTTTATTTAGCCATTTGTGATTGATTTATTTCACTTAGCATAATGTCCTCTAGACATATTGTGTCATGTTTTATGAGCCCTTGATTGTTGTTTAATATTGCATAGTATCCCATTGTGTCAATGTACCATAATTTATTCACTTATGGGTACCTGAATGGTTTCTCTCTTTGCTACTGTAATTAATATTTGAATAAACAAGAGAACTGTATATATCTGTTTGATCCTAGTAATGGAATAACTGGATAAAAATGGCACTTATATTTTCAGTTTTTTAGGGGCAAGTCAAACTCCTTTCCACAGTGGCTGTATGAGAGTTATTTGTGTTGTTATTTTTTAACTTTCACTTTCCCTACTGGCCTATAAATGCTATGAGAACAGGGAACCTTCTATGTTTTCTTTATTCTCATGGTGTCTGACACATAATAGTTATGTAATAAGTATACTTGGACCAAGAGGCAGTCGTCAGAACAGAGCAAGGAAACACTGCATGGTTCAAAATTGGGAAGGGTGTAAGCCAGGGATGTGTCCTGTCTCCATACCTTTTCAACCTGTATGCAGAACAGATTATGCATGAGGCTGGGCTCTATGAGGAGAAATGCAGCATCAGGATTGGTGGAAGATTTCATCAACAATCTGCATTATGCAGATGACACAACCCTGCTTGCTGAAACTGAGGAGGACCTGAAGTGTTTGCTACTGAGGGTCAAGAACTGCAGCCTCCAATATGGATTGAGGCTCAATGTCAAGAAGACAAAGATTCTCACCACTGGACCAATTGGCAGCATCAGGATGGATGGTGAAGTGATTGAGATTGTTCACAGCTTTAGTTTGCTCGGCTCCACAGTCAACACCCTTGGCACCAGCAGCCAGGAAATTAAAAGGCGCATTGCCATGGGAAAGTCTACTGTTAGGGACCTCTCCAAAGTACTGAAGAGCAATGGTGTCTCTCTGGAGACTAAGGTGCGTCTGATACAGGCCATGGTCTTTGCTATCGCTTGTTATGCATCAGAGAGTTGGACAATGACCAAGGAGGATAGAAGGAGAATTGATGCCTTTGAGCTGTGGTGCTGGAGAAGAGTATTGAGGGTACCATAGGAAAACAAATAAATTCATCCTGGAGAGGGTTAAACCGAGCAGCTCCCTGGAGGCAAGGATTCTAAGGCTCTGTCTAACGTACTTTGGACATATTGTAAGGAGGGACCCGTCCTTGGAGAGGGACATCATGCTTGGGCGGGTGGAGGGACAGCACAGAAGGGGAAGGCCCTCTATGAGGTGGATTGATTAATTGACTGGGATAATCAGGATGGGTGTGTGAGAGATAGTGCGATTGGCACAGGACAGAGCAGCGTTTAAGGCTGTTGTACATAGGGTTGCTATTAATCACAAGTGACTCGACAGCACATAACAACAACAACAACTCCACCGTCAACACTCTTCGCACCAGCAGTCAAGGAAATCAAAAGATGAATTGCATTAGGAAAATCTGTTGTCAGGGACCTTTTCAAAGTGCTGAAGAGCAGTGATGTCAGTCTAGAGATTAAGGTGCACCTGATCCAGTCCATGGTCTTTGCAGTTACTTGCTATGCATCAGAGAATGGGACAATGATTAAGAATGACAAAAGAAGAATTAATTGATGTCTTTGAATTGTGGTGCTGGAGAAGAGTATTGAATGTACCATGTACTGTCAAGAGAACTAACATGTCTGTCTTGGAGAGAGTGAAACCAAGTTTCTCCTTGGAGGCAAGGATTTTGAAAGTTCATCTCACATACTTTGGGCATGTGGACAGAAGAGACCTGTCCTTGGAGAAGGACATCATGCTTGGAAGGGTGGAGGGACAGAACAGGAAAGGAAGACCCCAGATGAAATGGATTGACACAGTAACTGGGGTAATTAGGATGAGTGTGTCAAAGACAATGAGATTGGCTCAGGATATAGCAGGGTTCAGAGCTATTGTGGGTAGGGTCACTATGAGTCATAGTTGACTTGATGGCACACACATAACAATAACAACTTAGAAAAACTAAGGCAAAATTTGTTCTCTGAAAGTAATAGGGTGGTGAAATAATTATTTTGAAATAATTTAAAAAAATATAATTGTTAGCTACCTGGTGCATTTGAAGCACCAGGGAGGCAAGGCCTTTGAGTTAACAGTGCATCTCTCTGCAGGTTATTCCACAAGAGCTCACTAGGCAGACCGTAATGAACTATTGAGCTGAATCAAACTCAGAATCATTCTTCTGAAGTCCTCAGGAGTGAAGCAACGGCCTTAAATCATTTGGTCAGGCGGCATTTCTAATTTCCCTACAAACATATTTATCAAGTTGTGTTCATCCAGCCACTGATTCCAGGATATCTTACCAGTTGGCTTGAGAAAATAGTTTCATGTTCAATAAGTCTGGGAAATTATACAGACTGCATCACTAATTTAGAGCTTCTCAAAATATTGATCACATTGATTCCAAAAAAGCCCAATCATCTCTGCAGTAAATAAAACTATTAATTTGTATAGACTAACATTTCCCACAAGTTTAGAACACTTTCCCCCCCAGCATGCTATTAACCCATAACACACACTTTTTGTAGCATTGTTGGGAAATTTCCTCTTGCTTTTTCCACATAAGCATATGAAGCTTTTAAGAAAACAATATTTAAGTCACCTCTTACTAGGATACTAAACTTTTCTACTTTTCCTATTGAGATACTAAGGACTAAACTGATCCATAGTTAACGATTGGCATAATTTTTCACAGCTAAAAGAATGGATTTTAAGAGACATCTGTGCCAATTTTATGGTCTAATCTTATTCAAAGCTAACAGAAAGCAGTGTAATTAAAAGGTATTGATGTCTGATGAGTAATGAACAAAAAGGCAAAAAGAAGACTGGTTTTGTTATTCCATTAATTGTTATTTTCCTGGAAACCATCTGTATTACATATTACAGAGGAGTTATGCCCCATCTGTTGTAGAAGAACAATGACCCCCAAATAAATTATTGTGATTTTATTACTTTTGTAGATTCAGAGTCATGTCTTTGAGATTAAGTATTTGTCCTTGAAAATGATGTATGCCTGTGTGCATGTGTGTGCACATGTGTGTTGGCGTGTGTGTGTGTGTATGTAAGAGAGAGAGAAAGAGAGACTGCAAACATGGATTACTAGATTACCACAGTTTAGGATTTACACTCGGTGGAATACATTCACATCATAGTTATCTGGTGAGTTCCGGTGTCCTGGTGGTAAAGGGCTGTGCTACCAACATAAAAGTACTCGGTTCAAGTCCACCAGTGACTCGGAGAAAATTGGGTAGTTTGCTCGCACGTGATTTACTGCAAGTGAAAACCAGCTGGAGAGTCTATCTTGTTTCCAACTCCTATGTTACTACAGCAACAACTTTAGTTAGGTAGTGTGGCTAGAACAGAAATCCTAGAAATAGGTGACTCTCATCAACATTTTCTCACAGTTTAAGGATCTAGAGGTTTGCATTTTTATAGTGCATTATAATTTATATAAGACTATTTTAAAACCATTCTTTAAATGAAAGTTTACTAAAAAATTGGTTTTTCCTTAACTCTTTCATACAGATTTTAACCCCTTGCCCTCCTTCGATCAGTAATACAGATGCTGTTCTGGATTGTTAATTGTGACACACACACACACACACACACACACACACACACACACACTATCTAATCCTCCAGTCATTTCAGATTGATCTTCTTTTCACCTATTCCAATGCAGAGTATCTATCCATTCTTTTTCTGCTTTCCCCACTATCCCACCCATCAATCTCAATTTATAACAGTGGTCTTATATAGTATTTGTCCTTTTGTGACCGAGATAAGCATAATATTCTTTAGACTCATCCATGTTGTGTAGTGCTTCATGAGTTCTTTATTGTTTTTCAATGCTGTGCTATGCTTTATTCAATGCTCTGTTTTGCGAATGTACCACAGTTAATCTATCCATTCATTTGTTGATGGGCATTTGGACTGCTTCCATCTCTTTCCTATTGTGAATAAGCATGGATGTACCTGCCTCATTTGTATAGCAGCTCTGATTTTTCCCTTTATATTCCCAGTATTAGAATAGCTAGATCAAATGATATTTCTATTTTCAACCTTATGTGGAAGCACCAGGCTGCCTTTGAAAGTGGTTGTATTATTTTACAATCCCACCAGCAATGTATCAGAGTTGCAATTTCTCTGCCTCCTTGCTAGCATTTGTGGTTTGTTGTCCTGTTGAATTTTGCTGTTGTTGCTGAGGTGAGCTGATACCTCATTTTTGTTTTTATTTTCATTTCTCTAAAAGTATAATAATAAAATATGCAAAGTGCTGGATTCCAAAAACAAAGGGGATGAACTCACTCAGCACTTGTTAAACTGAAAGAACTGGAGAACCTCTCAAGCCTCTAGTTGCAAACCTTAAGGATGCTGAGAAGAA
>NW_006400086.1:2271004-2282567 GCF_000299155.1 Elephantulus edwardii
GAAATACAAGCTGGGTTAAAAAGAGGTTCTGACATTAGGGACATCATAGCCGATGTCATCTGGATCTTGGTTGAAAATAGAAGGTACCAGAGGAATTTCTATCATTGTCTCATTGACTATGCAAAGGCATTGGACTGTGTGGATCACAACAAATTGAGAAGAATCCCAGAACAATTGATTGTGCTCATGTGAAATCTACACTTGGACCAGGAAGTAGTTGTCAGAACAGAGCAAGGAAACACTGCATAGTACAAAATGGGGAAAGGAGAGCATTCAGGGATACACCCTGTGTCCACATCTTTTCAAACTATATGCAGAACAAGTCACCCAGTTCTTGGAGAAGGACCTCATGCTTGAAAAGATAGAGAGACAGCACAGGGTAGGAAAATCCTGGCTGAGATGGACTGACACAGTAACTAGGGTATTGAGAGTAGGTGTGTTGAAAAAAAGGAAATTGGCTCAGGGTAGGGCAGGATTCAGAGCTATTGTGCACAGCATTGTTATGAGTTGCTGGTGACTGGATGACACATATCAATAGCTAGTAATCCTGAGCATTTTGTGTGTGTGTGTTGGCTACCTGAATATTCTCTTTAGTGGAGAATCTTAATATCTCTTGCCTGTTTTATATTTTTTGAAAGATTTTTGTCTTTTTCTTTCTGAGGTGCTGCAGTGATTTTTAACACATAGATATAGGTATCCTTTCCCGAAAGATGATGATAGGATACAGGAGAGGAAGACCCCAGATGAGATGGACGGATACAGTTACTGGGGCAATGGGAGTTGGTGTGTCAGAATTAGTGAGTCTGGCTCAGGACATGGCAGGATTCAGAGGTACTGTACATAGGGCGGTTATGGGTTACAGGCCACTAGACAGCACATAGCAAAAACAACAACAGATTTAGTTATGTAATAGATAAACATTTTACCAGTTTGTGGGTTTTTGTCTCTACTCAATTAAATAAATTGATGTATACAAGGATCTTATATTTTAGATGGTCCTATTCATTTATTTTATCACACACTAGCAAAATACTGCTGAAAATTATCGAGAAAAGACTTGAACAGTACATTGACAGAGAACTACCAGAAAAACAGGCTTGGTTTAGAAGAGGTTGTGGCACTAGGGACACTATTGCCAATGTCAGATGGATCTTGGCAAAAAAGCAGAGTACCAGAAGAATGTCTATCTGTGTTTCATTGACTATGTAAAGGCATTTGACTGTGTGGATCGCAATAAATTGTGGCTGACCTTGAGGAAAATTGGAATCTCAGAACACTTGATCGTGCTTAGCTGAAACCTATACTTGAACTAAGAAGCAGTCCTCAGAATAGAGCAAGGAAACATTGCATGGTTCAAAATCAAGAAAGGAGTGAGACAGAGATGCATCCTGTCCCTGTACGTTTTCAATCTGTATGCAGAGCAGATCATTCAGGAAGCAGGGCTTTATGAGGAGGAGTATGGCATCAAGATTGGAGGGAGACTCATTAACAACCTATGATATGCAGATGACACAACCTTGCTTGCTGAATCTGAAGAACACCCAAAGCACTCCTTGGTCTATATAGAGGTTTTGCATGAACATAATTAAGTGTTCTTGTATTCAAATTCTTCGCAATGTTATCCATAATTTGTTATGATATACACAATCAAATGTCTTTGAATAATCAATAAAACACACATGTAAACATCTTTCTGGTATGCGTTCAGTACTTTTTCAATCTTTCTAACATCAGTAATGATATCCCTCGTATGACAACGTTTTCTGAATTCAGCTTGAATTTCCAGAAGTTGACTACTGTACCAGCCATTTTTTCAATAATAATCAGCAAGATTTTAATTGTATTTGACATTAAAGATATCATTCAATAATTTCTACATTCTGCTGGATCCCCCTTTTGAGAATTGGAACAAACATGAATCTCTCCCAGTCAAATGACCAATAGCTTTCTTCCAATTTTCTTGGCATAAACTAGCGGGTATGCCAGTGTTGCATTTGTTTGTTGAAGCATTTCAACTGTTTTTCCATCAATTTTGGGGGCATTATTTTTTTGCTGATGTCTGAGTGAAGCTTTAACTTCTTCCTTCATTATCACTGGTTCTTTCTTGATAATTTACCACATCCTGAAATGGTTTAGTGTAAGCCAACTTTTTTTTGTAAAGCATCTTTATGTATTTCTTTTCTCTTATTTTGTACTTCCAGTATCATTCAATATTTTGCCTCTAGAATCCTCCAGTAGAAGTTAAGATCTACAATATATATTTTGTTTCAACATAATTCAGTCAACAACAACTCAACAGATTTCAATATATATACTTGTACCAAAAGTCATGCAAATTAAAACTAGAAAGTCAAATCCAACTATTCTATAATTAAATTAATTCTTTAAAAATCATACAATAGAATAATAATTGAAATGAATAAACTACTAGTAGTAAAGCAACATTTTTATTTAAAGGATTGTTTTTCTTCTGAGGGAAATTTAAGGAGTATATTGATTTTCCATTGAACTTTTTATCACTATTTTGTTTTATAACATTAAATATAATACCTATAATATAATACACTTCCCATTTCATCCCTTGGTTCTCTTTTTAGTATTTTTCTATCCTATTCCTTCTTCTATTTTGAGCTTTTTCCATGACAAATTCTGTCCTTCTGATTGTATGTGATTGATTATGCTAAGGAGTGAATACCTCCTTGGTGTTATTGTTGTCTTATATATTCATCTATTATCAGGTGGATTGAAGCTCAATATTAAGAAAACAAAGATTCTCACCACTGGACTGATTGGCAGCATCACGATAGATGAAGAAGAGGCTGAGATTGTTGACAGCTTCAGCTTGCTTGGCTCCACAATTAACACTCTTGGTACCAGCAGCCAGGAAATTAAACTATGAATTGCATTGGGAAAGGCTGCTTTCAGGGACCTCTCCAGAGTACTGAGAAGCAATGTTAGTCTGGAGACTTCGGTGCACCAGGCCATAGTTTTGCAATTACTTTCTATCTGTCAGAAATCTGGATACTGACCAAGGATGACAGAAGGAGAATTGATGCCTTTGAGCTGTGGTGCTGGAGAAGAGTATTGAATGTACCATGGACTTCTAGGAGACAAATAGTTTCATCCTAGAGAGGGTTAAACCAGGCTACTCCTTGGAGGCAAGGATTCTGAGGCTCTGTCTGACATACTTTGGGCATGTTGCAAGGAGTTATGAGTACTTGGAGAGGGACACATGCTTGGAAGGGTTGAGGGACTGTGCAAGAGAGAAAGACTCTGGATGAGGTGGGTTGATTTAGTGACTGGGGTAATGGGGGTAGGTGTGTCAGAGAAAATAAGGTTGGCAAAATATAGAACAGGGTTCAGAGCTGTTGTACATGGGGTTGCTATAAGTCACAAATGACTCAATGGCGCATAACATTATCAGGTGGCAGTGGCATAGTCTGTAGGGGGGTATCTTACTAATCGAAAGGCCACATCTCTCTCTTAGTTCAAATTCACTAGAGGCTCCTCTTGAGAAAGATGAGTAATCTCCTCTTGTGTGACTTATAGCCGCAGAAAGCCAATGGAGCTTCAGGTCTGAATTGGTTCCTATTCAAAGGCAATACATTCGTGAGTAATTATTTGGTGCTGAATTGGGTAGGCTTTCATTCTGTCACTATAAATCAAAGCTGACTCAATGGCATCTAACCATAAGTTGAATGTTGAGGGAATGAGTTTTATTCCAGGTTCAAAAGGTGACTAAAAGCTATAATCTTAAAGGTTTCATTCACACTCTATCTGATCAGAAAACTCTATTACCGTTTTCCAGTTTTGCTCCATGTTTTTTGTCTAGTCCATCCAGGACCTTCTGTGGTCCCATTCAGAGTGGTCAGCAGTAGCAGCTGGGAATCAGCTAGTAGTTATTCTTGTCTCTAGCTCATGGAGATTGAGATTCACTAGCCTATGGACTATTTCTTTTTATGTAACCTTATGTTAATTCTTCTTTTTTTTCTAGATAAGGAGAATCCAAGGCCTGATGGCTCAGGACCTTTGTAAAAGCAAAACAGGGCATAGAATATTGGCTTTGTCGACTATCCTATGGCAATTGGCCTTGATGTTTTATGAGAGTATAGTCCCATAAGCTCTAGGATTGTCAATTTATGTTTTAATGATTTTTTTACAGTCCATTCTCATGCTCAAGACTCAACTAAAATTTGCTAGTTAATCATAATTTTCCCTTCAGAATTGGGATCTTATATGGAAGAGTAAGTGAAAAAAATATAGGAAGAAACTACTAAATTTTGAGAAACTATAGAGGCTTGAAGCAATATGACTCATTTTAGTAATTATAAGTACAGACATACACTGGAGACATAAAACTATTTTTCATTGGTTTTCATGCAATTAGTCATATACATTTTGTTTTACAGCATTAACTGAGGTTAACAAATGCCATTTATCACAGTCTCACCCAATGTTCACTGTACCTTGCCTAACTCTATCCAGCCATCCACTAATCACAGTTGCCCTGGCATTATTTTTTTCTTTACTTCCCCTCCTCATTGACCTCTTTCCTTCTCCCCTTTTCCCTCCCTATTTGATCACTTACGCATATTGTCTTCCAATTTGCTAATTGTAATACACATATTGTCTGTTCATTTATTTTCTGATTGATCTTCTTTCCCCCAGTCCCCCTTACTGTGTTGTCTGTTCATTCTATTTCTGTCCCCCCTTTTCTCCCTTCCCCCAGTGCTATCACCTTCCTATTTTCCCAGTAGAGTTCTCATACAGTATTTGTACTTTTGTGTTTCAGTTATTTCAGTCAGCATAATGTCCTCTAGACTTGTGAATGTTAGGCAGTGTTTCAAAAGTTATTCATTCTTTTATAATGCTGCATAGTATTATATGCATGTACCACAGTTTTTCTATCTATTGATTTGTTGATGAGGACTTGTGCTGTGTTCATTTCTTTGCTATTGTGAATACTTACCTTCATTCACATTGAGTTTCATACAATTATTTCTATACATTGAGTTTCATAAATTTATTATTGATCTATGTCTATCCATTACCTAGTCTTTTCAGGTCCAAATTGGATTTTTCCTATTTCTTCATCCTACTTCTCCCACCTCCCTTCTCCCTCCCATCCATCTACTTCGTCCTTTGCTCCTTCCCCTTTTGGACTTGTACTGTGTCATGTCAACCTATCTTGTTGAGGATTTTGTGCTCTCTCTGACCCTCTACCTTTCTGAGCATGATGTCTGTTTCCAAGGATTGGTCCCTCCTGACATCATGACCAAAATATATCAGATGAAGTTATATCATCCTTGCCTCTAAGGAGCACTCCAGTTGCACTTCCTCCAAGAGAGATTTGCTTCTTTTGTCAATCCACAGGATTTCCAGTGCTCTTCTCCAATTCAAAGCATCAATTGTTTTATTTGTTTTCTCTGCCATCTTTACTAATTCTCCAATTTCTCAGATGCATAGGGAGCAACTGAAATATCATTACTTCAGTCAGGCTAGCCTTAGTATTTAAAATGTAACTTTAAGTTCTAGCAGTCTGGAGAGATCCTGGACAGCAGATTTTCCTGATGCAGCAGGTCTTTGGATTTCTTGATTTCTTCCTTCATGTATGTTGATTGTGGATCCAAGTAAAATGACAACTTCAATGTTTTCTCCATCTATCATGATGTTTACTGCTGGCCCAGTGGCAAGATTGTTGTTTTCTTGATGTTGATATAGAACATATATTGAAGAATATTGATGTTGTTTTTGTTGCTATGTGCCATTGATTCCCCTACGACTCATAGCAACCCTATGTACAGCAGCCCTAAACTCCATTCTATCCTGTGCCAATCTTATTGTCTCTGACACACCTACCCCCATTACCCCAGTCACCCCAGTCACTGAGTCAATCTATCTTTTCAAGGGTCTCTTCCTCCTGCACTGTCCCTTCAATCTCCCAAGCATAATTTCCCTCTCCAAGGACTGGTACCTCCTTGCAACATGCCCCAAATATGTCAGATGGAGCTTCAGAATCCTTGCCTCCATGGAGCAGCCTGGTTTAACCCTCTCTAGGATGAACCTGTTTGTCCTCTTAGTAGTCCATGGCATATTCAATACCCTTCTCCAGCACCACAACTCAAAGGCATAAATTCTCCTATCCTTCCTAGTCATTGTCCAGCTCTCTGATGCATAGCAACTAACTACAAAGACCACGGTCTGGATCAGGCACACTTTTGTCTCTAGACTGACATCGTTGCCCTTCAGTACTTTGGAGAGGTCTCCAACAGCAGACTTTCCCAATGCAATTCATCTTTTCATTTCCTGGCAGGGACAGCATTGAAGAATGTGGGTACTAATATTACTATGTATTATAAGAAGTAGGTACTGACAATGCTGTCCCTGACAAAGGATGGCCTTCAGTGAGATAGGTTGACACAGGGACTCATGGGCTCAAGCATGGCACATATTGTGAGGATGATACGAAATAGGGAATGGTTCTGATCTGTTGTTCATAAGGTTGCTCTGAGTCATATTCATCTGCACAGTACCTAACAACAATAACAGCATCCAAGCAGATATATGCACACCCATTTTTATCACAGCTGTGTTCGCAATAGCAGGGAGTTGGAAACAACCTAAGTGCCCATTAACAAATGAAGCTGTGGTACATTCACACAATGGAATACTATGCTACATTGAAAAACAAGGAACTCATGCAATATTATTCAAAATGGGTGACCCTGGAGGACATTATGCTGAGTGAACTATGTCTGTCACAAAAGGACAAACACTGCATAGTGCCACTGCTGTAGAATGGGACTGACATCAGGGTTAGGGTAAGAATGAGAAAAAAATGGATAAATTGTGTATACTGCATTGAAATGAATGAGGGCAAGAACAGTTTAAAAGCAATATATTATAGGGCATTATGATTATCATAAGAGTCCGGAATGAAGTTGCAGAGTGGAGTATATTTGGGGTGGGGGTAGGAGGGTGCGGGGGGATTGTATACCAATGAAAGAATTTTTCTTTTACTTTTCAAAGAGAAGAGTGAACTGGGGGTTGGGGTTAGTGGGCAGGGAGAAAAGTGCAACAATGAATGAATGGAAATCCAAAATCTCTGTAAATGTTCATTGAAATTAATAATTAAAAAAGGGAAAAAATTAAGGTCCAAAAAAGTTATCTGATTAATCTACATTGGCAGATATTTAAGTAATTGTTAGGTGCTGTCTGTGTTTGCTCTGGTGTATCATTGACTACATGATGATACATGGAGAAACGATTGATGTTGTCAACAATTTCATCTTACTTGGATCTACAATTAATACCCTTGTTACCAGGAGACAGGAAATCAGATGATGTGTTGCATTGGGAAAGTCTACAGTAGCGTGAAGGGGTTAAGCTAACTAGATCTAGAGTTGCTTAGATTGAGATAATGTAATCAGAGAAAACTCTATCAAGTGTACATCATGGAAAAACCAGAAAGCAATCCTAAGTAAATGTAGAATTGTTCAACAGGAAAAAAATATGGATGAATTAGTAAATGGCAATATTCTGACTTATCATGTGTGTATGTGTGGCAGAGAAAACATTCTCATGCAATCTGAAAATGCTGATGTAGATGAGGTCTGGTGGACAAGATGGCAGAATGAGTCCCCAAATAAGATAAGAAACAGTAAGCAACATTTTATTTTGTGATTCCAGTGAACACACTTTTCCACTTGTAAACCTTCTAAAATAAAATTCTTGAAGACTACAGGTCAAGAGGACACTGAGTCGTGATTTCCTCTCCCCTTACCTCTTGACTAACTGCAGTCTTGAGTAGTTCTTTCTGTCGCCTGGCACTTTTCTGCTGGTCAATGAAATGGTACCTCTATGTGATATGGGAGCAACAGTAGGGGATCTGTCAAAATTACTGAGGAGTAATGACATCATTATGGGTACTAAGGAGTGCCTGATTCAGGTAATTGTCTTTTCAGTCACTCGCTATGCATCTAAGATCTAGACAATGAATAAAGATGACAGAAAAAGAATTGATGCCTTTGAACTGTGGTGTTGGAGAAGAATGTTGAATATCCCTGGGACTGCCAAAAGAACAAACAAATATCTTGGAGAAAGTACAGCCAGAGTGCTACTTGGAGGCAACATACTTTGGGTATGTTACCAGGAAAGGCTATTCCTTGGAGAGGGATATCATGTTTGAGAAGGTGGAGGGTTGGCCAAAGAGGAAGATATTCAACCAGATTGAAACAGTGACTGCTGCAGTGGGATCTAGTGTGTCAGAAATTGTGAGGATGGCTAAGGATAGGACAAGGTTCTGATTTGTTCTTCATGGGTTCGCTATGGGTCATACTTAACTTGATGGCACCTAACAATAACAACAAATATTGAATTGGAACTAATCCGCAGCTGACCCTCCAGTGGGCTTTCAGAAACAGTAAATTGCCTAGGAGGAGACTGCCCATCATTCTCTCATGGAGCAGTTGGTGGATTAGAACCATATACCTTTTGTTTGGCAGTGCAATTTCTTACCACTAAGCCACCAAATTCCAGAGACTCCATGGGAGAGTGTAAAACTGTCCCATAAGATTTTTGAAGTTGTAATTCCTCATGCACATGTAAAAGTTTGACAGTGAACAAATAATACAACAGAAGATCTGATGTCTTTGAATTATATTGTCGGGGAATAATGTTGAACACTGTCAGGACAAAAAACAAACATGCCTTGGAAGGAGCCAATCCAGAATATGTGTTAGAAGCAAAGATAAAGACTTCACCTCATGTGATTTGGACATTTTATCAGGAGGGATTGAATCATGGAGAGGGACATCAATCATGCCTGATCAGTGAAGAAAAAAAAATTAAGATCCCTAGCAAGAGGGATTGAAGATGTGGTTGCAGCAATGGGATTGTTTTTGCTGTTGTTGTTATGTGCCATCAAATATCCTGCAACTCACAGTTACCCTATGTACAACAGCCCTAAACTCTGCTGTATCCTGTGCCAATCTCACTGTCTCCAACAAACCTACTCCATTGCCCCAGTCACTGAATCAACCACTTCATAGAGGGTCTTCCTCTCCTGCACGGTCCCTCCACCCTCCCAAGCATGATGTCCCTCTCCAAGGACCGGTCCCTCCTTGCAACATGTCCAAAGTATGTCAAGACGAAGCTTCAGAATCTCTGCTTCCAAGGAGCAGCCTGGTTGAACCCTCTCCAAGATGAACCTGTTTGTTTTCTTAGCAGTCCATGGTACACTCAATACTCTTCTCCAGCCAGCACCACAGCTCAAAGGCATCAATTCACCTTCTATCATTCCTAGTCACTGTCAAACTCTCTGATGCATAACAAATGATTGCAAAGACCATGAACTGTATCAGGTGCACCTTAGTCTCCAGAGTGACACTATTGCTCTTCAATACTTTGAAGAGGTCCCTAACAGCAGACATTCCCAGTGCAATATGTCTTCTAATTTCCTGCCTGCTGGTGCCAAGAGTGTTGACTGTGGAGCCAAGCAAACTAAAGCTGTGAACAATCTCAATCTCCTCACCATTCATCATGATGCTGCCAGTTGGCCCAGTGGTGAGAATCTTTGTCTTCTTGATATTGAGCCTCAATCCATATTGAAGGTTGCAGTCCTTGACCCTCTACACCAAGCGCTTCAGGTCCTCCTCAGTTTCAGCAAGCAGGGTAGTGTCGTCTGTTTAACACAGATTGTTGCCGAATCTTCCACCAATCCTGATGCCAGACTTCTCATACAGCCCAGCCTCCCAGATAATCTGTTCTGCATAAAGGTTGAAAAGGTGTGGAGATAGGACACATCCCTGGCATATACCCTTCCCAGTTTTGAACCATGCAGTGTTTCCTTGCTCTGTTCAGTGGGATTAGATATGGCAATTATTGTAAGGATGGTGAAGAAGTGAACAGTATTTCATTCTATTGTACATATGGGCTCTCTGAGTTGAAATCAATTCGACTTCATATAATAGCATCAATCTGAATGAATTTTAACTGCTAATATTTTGTTTTGTAGTCAAATGCTTAGTCTGTACACCATGAGGACTGCTTTAATGTAGTAGAACTAGGATTTAACCCAGGCAGGAGTTCATGCTTTTAACTATTCCACTATTCTGCCTCTTACCATCTATCACCTTCCCTTATAAACTACTATATGCACACTAAAAAAACCCACAAGGATTTGGATTTGACTAAGATAATAATGAGCTATTCAAACCCACTGAGTAGTGACAGCTGTAGGATATATTTGCGGGTACATCTTGCAATCAAGTGTGATAGGATGCTCAAAAAATTTAGATTCCAACTTATTCAGTTATAAAACATGGGGAAAGTAAAAGGTTCATCGGCTTAAAATTAGTTTTGAAATGATGGCAATGCAATTCAAGGAAAATTGAGAGGATTAAGGGATAATACGGTTTCACAAATACTTTGAGATACCACAGCACTTGTTGAATTACACAGTGTATTGAACAAGTTTAGGACTCCAGGTTTTTAATTTCTCTGCCTTTACATTTTTAAAAAAATTTTTTTAAATTTTTTATTATTTGTGTGTGTGTACCATCAAATCAGATCTGACTGGTACAGCAGGAGATTATTCCTCCTTCTCCAGCACAGTATCTGGTCGATTTGAACTGCACACCTCTGGGATTGCAGTGTAGCTTCTTGCCACTAAGATACCAGAGCTCGCCAACTTTACATTTGAAACTAACTTTCTTGACTAAAATAGTGGTTTATTCCAGTTATCAAAACAGAGAATACATATCTGAACATTTGTAAATATGTAGTGGTGGCATTTTGACCCATTTGGCCTTGTTTAGTGCATTAGGATATACGTTTAGAGTTCTCCAGGGAAAAGAACAGGAATGAGAACCTGTTAATTTTACAAACTCCTATAGCCTTTACTCTCACTTCCAAAAAGGTAGTAATATTATTGTTTCATGAAGAATGTCAGCATTTGAATATGATGCTTGAATAAGGTTTCTATGGCTTAAAAGGGAACTCTGGTGGTGTAGTGGCAAGAGGCTGCGCTACAATCCCGAAGGCACATGGTCTGAAACCGCCAGCTGCTCCGCGGGGGAAGGATGGACAATCTCCTTCCAATGAGATTAACTACCTCTGAAAAACCTGCTGGAGGGTCAGCTATGGGTCGGTTCTGTCTCGATGGTACTGAGCAACAAAAACAACATGGCCTAAAATGTTTTTCAAAACCACTGAACATCATTTAATCAAGTGTCACCCTTTTAATTAAGTCATTCACTAAGATGATTTACAGTAAAACATATCACTTTTTAAGTGATGAGTCATCATTTACTCACTGATAGCACTCAATTATTAAAGGGCTGAGTGAGTGAGATCTCCATTCCAAAAAAAAAAAATGTGACCTGACAGAGTGTGGAGATTATTGAACAATATCACTAATAGTACACACTAGCAAAATCCTGCTGAAGATTATCCAAAAAAGACAAAACTGGATGAAATATGTTTACGGCATTGAAGTCTATGGGGGAGAGAATAGTCTAAAAGTATTATATTTTAGGGCATTATTTTTATCGTAGGAGTACGC